>NW_027070534.1:0-2848 GCF_002906115.3 Quercus suber | reverse complement strand
TATTTCATTTAAAGAAAAAAAAAAAAAAAAAACCCACATTTCATTGCCTTTCCATCCACATTTTACTCCTTATCAAAATTTTTTTTTGAGATAATTTTTCTTTTCGTGATAACAGGTTTAAAAAAATATTAATATACATTATCTCTTAATTAGATATATCTCACCAATTTCTATATAAAAAAGGATATATATCCTATTCACTTACTACAATATATGCATAAAATTGTGTTCCATTTTAAAATCCCACTAACTCACATTTCTTACCCACTTATTTTTTTAGTGTTAAAAAAAAATACTTATTAGTTATCATGTACGAGATTGGAAAAAATAGAAGCGTCTTCGAGCGTATTAATTATTATTTTTTCTTTTTTTATAATTTTTTTTTTAAACCAATGCCTTTAAGCCTAGAATATCGTTAACTTTTTCCTATTAACAAATACCCACCCCTTTTCTACTTTAGGTAATATTTTTGTTAGATTACTACTACCATAAACGAAAATCATATTGATCATTTGTGGTAGTAGCTTGATTCTAAAAGAAATAAAAAAAAAAAAAAAAAATCACATGTAGCTTTGTTGTCAGTTGTCACGATTTGGGATGTAATTTTGGGAAAGTGGTACTACAAAGGTTTAAGGGGTGGAGTTTCTTGTCACATTCACTGTCCCCATATAGAAGCACATATTATGAAATTTCTTGCATCATCACCACACAGATGATAGAAGTCGATATTATTAGTTCATCAAAAAAAAAAGAAGTCGATATTATTAGACAATTATTGCCTTGGAAACTTCCCACAAGACAAAAGGTAAATTGACAAGTCTAGAGAAACTTTCAAATATGGGAATTAGGGATGGCAATGGGCCCATCAGTGCCCAAAAATTAGGTTTTTATCTTTGCTCCGTATGATTTTGTTTTATTCTATTCTCGTCCCGCTTCATATGAAGGGAAAAACTTTCTCACTCTATCTCTGCTCCTTGGGACCCCACGAAGCCCCGCCCTACCCCATCTTGTAAAACTCTACTTTTTTGTTAATTTGCCCTACAACTAGTACAATTATTTTTAATGAAACATGTTTCATTAATAAAAATATACTTGAAATTACAACTAAATTTATCCCATCAAATCAAATCAATTTTTAGAAAAAATTGAATAATATATCCAAATGTTTAATAAGAGAATCATTAAAAAAAAAAAACAAAAACTCATAGTATAACACGTAACAAAATAAAGACAGAGAACCATATTGGGTAGAATAAAATAAGTTAATATTGATATATTTGTTTAAATAATAGGGTTTTTGGGTATTAAAATTTTACAATTATAACTCTTAGCAACGGGGGGCGAGGCGGGGACAAGGAGGGGCGGGGCGGGTTGGGTTTAAAAAGTTTAAACTCATTCTCGCCCTACCTTGTGGTGCGGGGCTAAAATCTTGCATCATCCTTGCCCCACGACCTTTGCAAGGTGGAGAAAACCCGTGCCAGGCGAAACGGGGAGGGGTGGGTTAAGTGGGATAGGGCAAAATTGCCATCCCTAAAGGGTATTACATGATATGTATAAGTAATGTTATCAAGAGTGGTTTGTTAAATACAATAATATAATATTACATTGTTTAGGAAAGTGACGAGATTAAGATGATGCAATATAATTTGTAATTTTAAATTACGGTAATATTATAAAAAATAAAATAAACAAAAAACGTTAATATCATATCACTGTAATGTGTATCACATTAAGAGCACATTATAGCGAACCAAATGTCCCCTACGATTTTACAGTTTTTACTTTTATAACAAATACATATAATTGTAATAAAAAATTTAAGATTTTCACAGCATGTTTATAACAAATTATAGGTGGTTAATTGTTATTAGTTATAATTTGAACTCACCACTTGAATTACTTTTTTGCCCATCAATAATAGCCTGTAACCACCTGTCACTTAAGATTTGTTGTAAAAATATTATAAATATAGTATTAAAAACAAAGTATGGTTAATGTACTATTTTAGAAAAATTTTGACTTTATTTTTGTTAGAAATAAAAAAAGAGAGATGCTACGTCTACAATAATTTTACAACATTTTTATAATAAATCATAGGTGGTTAGTTGTTATTGGTTCAAATTTGAAAATAACACTAAGATTACTTTTTTGCCCCAATAGTAACAACTAATAACAATCTGCCACTTAAAATTTGTTATAAAAATATTATAAATATATCATTTCTCGTAAAAAAAAATAGCCGTTAAAATAATTAATTATTTTATTTTCAATAAAATATTTTCCTGAGGTCTAGATTAAATTGAGTGACTTGGCCGCACAGAGCCCACTGTACAATATATATATATATTAGCCATTGCAAAGAGAAACAAACAAGTCTTTTTTTTTTTTTTGATGGGACAAACAAGTTAAATGCCAATTGATTTGCAGGTAAAACTAAAACTAAAGTAACCAAAAGTCTGGTTGGCTTCTACCCAAAAAAAAAAGAAAAAAGTCTGGTTGTTTTTTTTTTGAAAGGTAAGTCTGGTTGTTGTAATAAACTTTGTCGTCGTGTACATCATAAAAGCAAAAAGGCCGTGACCATTCTCGCCCACCCAAAAATCCCAGACTCCCAAAAAGACGCAGCGAAGCGTGCCAACCAGAGAGATATTTTTCGCTTTAATACATACACAAACTCACAGAGTCACACACTCTATTACATACAGTTACTAACTTGCTATTATGCGCCGGTGGTGCGCATGGAGATAACGTACGCATCGCCCAGCGCTCCGAACCTCGCGGATTCCGGCGACTCGAATTCCAACAGTTCGATGGCGACGACGTTGACCCGACCCGTCAAGATCATTCCCTT
>NW_027070533.1:0-94876 GCF_002906115.3 Quercus suber | reverse complement strand
GGGCAAAATAGGCAGAATTATACACTTATGCGGTTGCTCTAATAGGCTTTAGCTTTAAGTGCCGAAGTCATCATTTTCAGTGTCGGGTTCATCGCTAGCCAGTAGTCAAACTTTTCTCCTTTTCCCCAGAGTCGTTCACTCCACATTTCTCATCTCTCTTGCTTTCTCAAACACAGAAACCCCACTCAAAGCACAACACAAAAATCACTCACTCTCTCTCTCTCTCTCTCAGCCAAATCGCCCTGCCCCTCTTCTCCTATACAGCACACATACTTCACACACACTCTTCCCTTCTCAGTTCCAACACCCTCCCCAGCTCCCAAAACACCCACATTATAGACATAGCACTCTCACAAATTAACCAAAAAAAATTAACTCTAAACAGCTTTTCCCCACCCAAGCATACCATGGACGAACCATCCCAACACCCACAAGAAGCTCACTTCACTCACTCTCTCAGAGCAACAATCCCCAGACAAAGTAAAAGGCAGGAGGACCAAACTCCTCCCCAATTTCCGCCTGAAAGCCTAAGCCTAAACTCCGAAATTGAGGCCCATTGTCCAAAGCCGATCCAAGCTTCAAGCACAGTCCACGAGCCCTGATCAGATCCTAATCCCATAGCCCACACCAAACTCAGAAGCAGGCCCAAACCCAATTCCCAACTTTTAAGTATAAAAAAAAAAAAAAAAACACTTTTTACCAAAAAAAAAAAAAAAAAAAACACTTTTATTTATTTATTTATTTTACACATCTATTTTTTTTTAAACATCTATTTATTCTAAATATTTATTCAATAAAATATTCATTTTTTTTTTTACACTATCATCTTTCTCAAAGACCCAACACATCTCACCTAGCCACCATCATCAACCCACCCAGCCACCATCATCAAGCAACTAGCCTCTATCATCAATCCACTAAACCACCACAATTAAGCAACTAGCCTCCATCATCAACACACCCAAATACCCATTCAACCCAGCCACCACCAATGAAATCCAAATACCCAAGTGCACCTAAACCAAATACGCATTCAACCCAACTCTGATTGACACCTTCAACCCAGCTCTGATTGACGCCCATGATGCATAACCTCGCTGATCTGTGGTCCGCCCATGGAAGGGGAAGCTTATGAGATGAGAGAAATAGAGAGCTGAGAGGGTTGATGCAGAGAGAGAAAAAAAATGAGAAAAAGAGAGGGTGAGGTGAGAGTCAGAGGATCGGTGAGAAGGAGAGAGAAAAAATATTAAAATATTAAATGCAAAGTTATAGTAACAGTGCATTTATGTACTGTTACTTAGCAGTTTTGTATATTTGCACACTTTTGCAAGGACTGGTATGAGTTTTTTTGGAGTTAAAATGTGCAAAATTGAGCACTTTTTGTCAACCTTGTTCAAAGTTGCAAAAACATTTTGCACTTATACATTTGACTGTGTTCAAAGTGGTAAGCCATGAATTTGGAGCCACATATTAAGAGGGTGTTTGGTAGAGTAGTTTGAGAAATGTTGTTTGTAGTTTTTTGAAATATATGAAGATGAAAAAGTACGTGGAAATATGTATAATGCTGTTTAAAATATAAAAATGTGATTTTGAGATAAGGTACCAAAGAGGCCCTAATTTGTAGTGGAAAAATCCAGTCCTTGGACACGTGAATTTCGGGTTCAAGTTTTTGAGTTTCATGTGACATCCCCAAATCGACCATGGCCTATGCTTATATATTATCATCTTGTTTATCTCATGTTTGAATATAACAACCGTATCGATTAACCTGACTTACCTTGATGCCAAGCTTTAGATTACAAGCCTTCAGCAATATTTCCTTCATTAGGTTTCTACTATAGCTTTTGCCCGACAGAATCTTCCTTGCCAAGCATAAAACTTCGACTTGCCTTTACCACCACTATCAGTTTCTAGCTCCAAATATATTAAGAAGAAAAACAAGAAGAAAAGTGCTGAGAGTGTTGAGGCACGTGAGGTTCACATGGAAGAGGTTAGTAAAGAGAAGATGCAGCAGAGATTAGTTGATAAGGAGCAGCCAGATGCAAACACGTGATTGAGCATTAACTACTTCCGCATTTGCAGCCACTAACTCCTTAATTCATGGATCAATTAGTTTTAGAAATAATTATTTTTTGTTTTTTTTTTTTTCTCTTTTACACTTGCTTCAGTTGCTTGTACATATACATATAAAAGCAAAGCTACTCTGTAAATTCTGATTCATTCTGATTCAATGAAAGAATAATCTTCTATTCACTTTTCTTCTAGAGAGAAACTGAGAGAGAGAGAAAGAGAGAGGGGTAAAGAGAGTGTTTTTCATTGAATGTGATACTGTTTTTCATGGTATTAGAGCTGTAACAATGGCTTCCGCTGATCAAGCTTCTTCGATTCCTGTTCCAGATCCAGTGGATTCTTCAGATTCTAATGAATTGAATCCCAATCCATATTGCTTGAAGAGTGGTGATAATCCTGGTTCTATTCTGGTCACTGAGCTTTTGATTGGACGTGTCAATTATCCATCCTGGTCATGAGCAATGGTTATTGCTCTCACTGCCAAGAACAAAATTGAGTTCATCAATGGTGTTATCAGCAAACCAGCAGCCAATTCTCCACTGTACAAAGCTTGGACTCTTGCGAACACAATGGTCCTTTCTTGGATATACAACTCTGTGAATAAGAACATCAAATCTAGTGTGATGTACAACGAGACTGCTAGGCAGGTCTGGTTGGATCTAAAGCACAGATTTGCTTAAGGCAATGCTGCCAGGATCTACTCACTGCAGAAGGCAATTTCTCACATTTCTCAAAACAATCTTTTGGTGAGTGATTACTTCACTAACTTCAAGACACTTTCTGATGAATTGATGAATTGTGATCCTTTGCCTGAATGTTCTTGTGGAGCAATGAGGATTTTGACTAAAAAATTTGAGAAAGATTGTGTGATGAATTTCTTGATGGGACTGAATGAGAACTATGCTGCAATTCGAACTCAAGTCCTCATGGCTGATCCAATGCCTGATCTGAATAAGGTGTATTCTATGGTTCTTCATGAGGAAATGCAAAAGAACATTAGTTCATCCTCCTCCTCTGAGATTGAAGCAGCTGCTTTGTATTCTAATGTAAGTGCTAAGCCTAATTCAGGGAATAGGTATGGCAATCGAAAGGAAAGGCCAATTTGTAGTCACTGTGGCATTCAAGGGCACATTATTGACAAATGTTACAAGTTACATGGCTATCCGCCTGGATATAAGCCAAAAGGAAAATCATCTTCAGCAAATCAGGTTTCTAATTTCATTGGAAATGATCAATTGGTCATGTCAAATTCTGGTTCCATGTCCACCACTGGTTCACTGGAGCATCAGGCCATGAAGTGCCCTATCACTCAAGAACAATGTCAGCAGCTAATGGCTTTCTTGAACAGTCAGTCTTTGGATGGATCTCAGGTTGGAAGTTCTCATCAGGCAGCCAATGTGGTAGCTACAGGTCTTCACTCTCAGGCCATGGTTCAGCATCCTCTAATGCCAAGTTTCACAGGTAAGGTTATAACTTCCTCTTGTGCTTCCACCTTAGACCTTTCACATTCCATTTTTTCTTCCTAGAAAGTTAATAGACTAGCTTTTTTTGCCAATACTTGGATATTGGATATTGGAGCTAGTGATCATTTTGTACATTCTGTCACTATCCTATCTACCATAACTTCCACTTTTGAAGCTTATGTTCAATTACCTAATGGAGAGACTGCATTAGTAAGTCACATTGGCACTGTCATTATCTTAGAACATTTAATCCTTGAAAATGTCTTGGTTGTTCCTTCTTTTCATTTCAATCTTATTTCTATTAGTCAATTGGTCAAGTCCTTGACTTGTTGTTTCATCTTTCTTGGTGATATGTGTTTTATCCAAGACCTTCTTCACTAGAAGATGATTGGTCTGGGTAAAGAACTTCAAGGACTTTACCTTCTTCAAGACACTGCAACACAGTGTTCTTCTCAGATTACTGCATTTTTACCTTCCATTGCATCGGCTGTTTGAACTGATCTTTGGCACATCAGATTGGGTCATCCTTCTGATCAGAAATTGTACATATTGAATAAAACTGTGCCTATTGTTTCTTGTAATAACAATGAACCTTGTACGGTTTGCCCTTTGGCAAAACAAAAGAAATTACCCTTTCCTGCTAGTTAGCATGTTGTGGATTGTGCTTTTGCTTTAATACACATTGACATTTGGGGTCTTTTTTCTATTCCTACAGTTGATGGTTATAGATTCTTCTTAACAATAGTTGATGATTACACTAGATGCACTTGGCTTTATCTTTTAAGGTTCAAGTCTGAATGTCAATCAATTTTAAAAAAATTTTGTTCTATGGTTGAAACACAATTTGACCTCAAAGTTAAGATCATTAGATCAGACAATGCAGCTGAATTTGTGATGAAATATTTTTATCAAGAAAAAGGAATTATTCATCAGTTGAGCTGTGTTCAAACTCCACAACAAAATTTTGTTGTTGAGAGGAAGCATCAACACCTCTTAAATGTAGCAAGAGCATTGAGATTTCAGTCCAATCTGCCTTTACATTTTTGGGGTGATTGTGTGTTGACAGCAGCTTATCTGATTAATAGGTTACCTTCTTCTCCTTTGAATCACAAAACCCCTTATGAAATGCTTTTCAAAAAACCACCTTCCTATACTCACTTAAAGGTTTTTGGTTGTTTGTGTTTTGCTTCTACTCTTTCTCATAATAGGCACAAATTTGCTCATAGAGCTAAGAAATGTGTTTTCTTAGGCTATCCATTTGGCATTAAAGGATATAAAGTTCTGGATATTGACACCAATACCTCCTTTATTTCAAGGGATGTTGTTTTTCATGAAACAATTTTTCCTTTTGCCTCTGCTTCTGTTCAGGTAGATTCAGATTTCCTTGTTTTTCCTAAACTTGTTTTGGATTGTGAATCTGATCATATATTTGATACTACTGAGCATTTTGAGTATGATGACTCTTCTCCAATTCAGGATTCTAATCCTATTGTTCATTTTGAGACTAATACACCTATTACATCTCCTACTATTGCCTCTATTCCTAATCAACTTCATGATTCTTTTGTTTCTGATGTATCTTCTTCTAGTACACAATTAGCTCCTGTTTCTAATGATATCATAGCTCAGCCATCTACTCCTACTGACATAATAGCTCCACCTCTTAGAAGGTCTACCAGATCTCACAAACCCCCTATTTACCTACAAGACTATTCATGCAAGTCTTCTACTCTTGTTCCTACTGCTGGCCAGCCTTATGACATTAGGTGTCATCTCACCTATGCCAAACTTTCCACCAAGTACAAGTCCTTTGCTTTATCCATTTCCAATCCTAACTCTGAACCTGCTTTCTATCATGAAGTTGTGAAATTTTCTCATTGGAAGGCTGCCATGCAGGCAGAAATTGAAGCTCTTGAAGCTAACAATACTTGGTCTGTTGTGCCTCTTCCACCTGGTAAGGTAGCTATTGGTTCAAAATGGGTTTACAAAGTGAAATATCACTCTAATGGCACCATTGAAAGATACAAGGCCAGGTTAGTGGCCAAAGGATATACACAGAAGGCAGGCATTGATTATAATGAGACATTCTCTCCTGTGGTTAAGTTCATTACTGTGAGGTTGGTTCTTAATTTAGCTGCTGTGAAACAATGGCACATCCTTCAGCTTGATGTCAACAATGCATTTCTGCATGGTGACTTGCTTGAAGATGTTTATATGTCCCTTCCATTGGGGTTTTACAGCAAGGGGGAGATAGAAGGTAAGGGGGAGTTTGTTCAGGGTGCTCAAGGTCCTTTAGTTTGCAAACTAAACAAATCTTTGTATGGTTTGAAGTAGACATCCAGGCAATGGTTTGCCAAACTTTCTAATGCTATCTTGGAATTGGGTTTTGTTCAATCTGAAGCTGACTATTCTCTTTTTACCTTTACTAAAAGTTCTGTTTTTGTAGCACTGCTGGTATATGTGGATGACATACTCTTGACTGGAAATGATGAGTCCTATATTACTCATTTGAAGGGCATGCTAGACACTAGGTTCAAGCTCAAGGACCTAGGACCTGTCCAATATTTCTTGGGGATAGAAGTAGCTAGAAGCAAGACAAGAATAGCTTTAAACCAAAGAAAGTATGCATTAGAGATTTTGCAAGACACTGGTTTAGCTGGTTCTAAGCCTTTCAATACACCCATGGAGCAAAATATTAAGTTGTCTAAAACCAGTGGGGTTTTATTAAAGGATCCTACATAGTTTAGAAGACTTATTGGAAGGCTAATGTATCTTACCATGACTAGACCAGACATAACATATGCAGTACACTTGCTCAGCCAATACCTCAATAAACCAAGAGAGCCACACTTGAAGGCAGCCTTTAGGATTGTTCAATACATCAAAGGATCACCAGGACAAGGTCTTTTTCTTTCCAACAATACAAAATTGCACTTAAAGACATTCTGTGACGCGGACTGGGCTGGATGTCCAGACACTCGTAGGTTTACAACAGGCTATTGTGTCTATCTAGGGGAGTCCCTAATCTCCTGGAGGTCAAAGAAGCAAGGTACTGTTTCAAGAAGTTCAGCAGAAGCTGAATATAGGGCTATGGCTTCAACTACTTGTGAGATTTTGTGGCTGAAGCAGCTGTTGAAGGACCTTCATATAGAGCACAAAAGGCCAGCACTATTGTATTGTGACAATCAAGCAGCTCTTCACATAGCTGCCAATCCTGTATTCCATGAGCACAGCAAACATATTGAAATAGATTGTCATTTGGTTAGGGAAAAGATACAAAGAGGCATCATCAAAACTTTCCATATTGCAGGGGTTAATCAAAATGCAGATATATTTACTAAACCCCTGGGATTTCCATCTTTTTCAAAGTTGGTAGCAAAGTTAGGAATGATAGATATCTACAAACCTGTTGCAGAATCAATAGAGGTGCAACGTAGCCAATCAAGCACAGCAGCAGTGGCTACCTTGAGGGGGAGTATTAAGAAGAAAAACAAGCAGAAAAGTGCTGAGAGTGTTGAGGCACGTGAGGTTCACATGGAAGAGGTTAGTAAAGAGAAGATGCAGCAGAGATTAGTTGATAAAGAGCAGCCAGATGCAGACACGTGATTAAGCATTAACTACTTCCGCATTTGCAGCCATTAACTCCTTAATTCACGGATCAATTAGTTTTAGAAATAATTATTTTTTGTTTTTTTTTTTTTTTTTTCTCTTTTACGCTTGCTTCAGTTGCTTGTACATATACATATAAAAGCAAAGCTACTCTGTAAATTCTGATTCATTCTGATTCAATGAAAGAATAATCTTCAATTCACTTTTCTTCCAGAGAGAAACAGAGAGAGAGAGAGAGAGAGAGAGGTGTAAAGAGAGTGTTTTTCATTGAATGTGATACTGTCTTTCAAAATATTAATCTACGCGTGATTTACTATAAAGATCATGCAATAGAAATACTAGATATTCTTGGCCTTTACCCTGATATTGGGTTGAAGGAACTGTATAATATATATGCAACTTAAACTTGGAGATCAATGGTTTTTCAAATTCAACCACTCCCTTAAAACTTGCAACCAAAAACCCAATACTCAGTAACACCCCAGATTTTTTATTAATATTTTGAAAGTTCAAAGTATATCCAAACCTGGAAGAAAACTTAGCCCAACTTCAAATCATTCAAAAAAAATACCCCGGCACTCAAATTTCATTGCTTCATTTTTTTTATGATAGGCCATTTACTGGTTTATATATATATATATATATATTAATTTTAAAGAGAAAATTTGCAATCTAAAAGCATTAACAGGCAAGCTTTATAGCTTGGAATAGAAGACTAATAAACAGAAATTCCGAATACAGACTTGAAATTCAAGCTTTACAGCTCACTCCAAAAGAAAAGCCCAAGAGAGAACCAACCAATTGTTGCAATACAAGTTCGAACTTTTTCTCGTTATAGCATTATGTGTACTACAAATTTTATTATATTGACGTGTAACCAATAAGGCTTTTCAAATATTTATTTATAAGATTGTTAAAGTTTACCAATTACATTTATTATTCATTCTCAAAAAAAAAAAAAAAAAAAAAACCTTTATTATTGAATTAGTTTGTAAGCATTATATAAAATCTATAATGCATTTAACCTTTTCCTTGACAAAATAGTTTTTAATTGTAGAAATAAAAATACTTAAGAGGTAGAAATAGAATAATTAGGGTAGAAGTGGAATAGGCCCCATTCTTAAAGGGGAAGGAGAGAAGATTTAAAGAAACTGACAGCGGTGTATATCCAAAATTACTTAACTCTTAGATACACAGTATAAGCTTTAAACCTCTTTGATTCACACTCATTTTCTAATATGGGATTAATCCATTGTTTTTTTTCTTTTGAGAATACAAAATATTTTAACACACACACAAGGAGATAGGAGAAGGTCTTAAAGATATAGTGGCCCTATTAATCTTGAACTTAAAAAAAAAAAAAAAAAAAAGGTGCTAGTCCATTGTCAACTTCCATTAATTTATTTATCCTGTGTTTAACGGAGTTATGATATGTGATATGTCAAATTTTTAGGTGATGTGGTAATTTGTTATTAATTAAACATCAACACCAATGTGCAATTTTAGTTGTCAAAATTTAGTTAGGATATATATCCTTTACTAAATGCCAAACCAAATACCACGCCGGCCTCGTTACTACCGTAAAAACTTAACTCACACTCATTTTCTAATATGAGATTAACCCATTGTTTTTTTCTTTTGAGAATACAAAATATTTTAACACACACACAAGGAGATAGGAGAAGGTCTTAAAGAAATAGTGGCCCTATTAATCCTTGAACTTAAAAAAAAAAAAAAAAAAAAAAAAAAAGCGCTAGTCCATTGTCAACTTCCATTAATTTATTTACCTTGTGTTTAACAGAGTTATGATATGTGATATGTCAAATTTTTAGGTGATGTGGTAATTTGTTATTAATTAAACATCAACACCAACACGCAATTTTAGTTGTCAAAATTTAGTTAGGATATATATCCTTTACTAAAATGGCAAAACCAAATACCACGCCGGCCTCGTTACTGCCGCAAATACTTAACTCACACTCATTTTCTAATATGGGATTAACCCATTGTTTTTTTCTTTTGAGAATACAAAATATTTTAATACACACACAAGGAGATAGGAGAAGGTATTAAAGAAATAGTGGCCCTATTAATCCTTGAACTTAAAAAAAAAAAAAAAAAAAAAGCGCGCTAGTCCATTGTCAACTTCCATTAATATATTTACCCTATGTTTAACAGAGTTATGGTATGTGATATGTCAAATTTTTAGGTGATGTGGTAATTTGTTATTAATTAAACATCAACACCAACACGCAATTTTAGTTGTCAAAATTTAGTTAGGATATATATCCTTTACTAAAATGCCAAAACCAAATACCACGCCGGCCTCGTTACTGCTGCAAATACAATTGCAAAATCCAAATCTTCCAAAACCAGTTGATTTGTCAAAAGTTGTTTAGTTGGCGTTGGCTGGGATTTTAGTTTTCTTGGTGACTATCTAAGGCTACGTGCTAAATGAATAAAGATACTAATTTCTTGATGGATTTAAAAAATAAAATAGTTCAGTGTTGGCAGTTAATTTGTCAACTGCGATGGGTTCGAATACATTTGAACTTTCTGAAATTGGTTTTCGGTTTTCCTACGGAGGCAAGCAGCGGTTAAAGGGATTTCAGTTGTTTGAAGATTAGTATAAGTTTAATTTGACAGTAAGTGTTTGATAACTCAGATTGTGCTTTAGCTTTGATGTGTAATTTTTGAAAAATAAAAAGGTTGCCACATCAATTAAAAAATTGATACATCATTATTAATTCTACTAGTTGCTAACCCGTGTGATGCACGGGAAAGCTATTGTGTACGAAGATTTAACTAATTTTTTGTTTCTTCATCTTTGATTTCACATTAGGATTCCTATCCTTGATATGAAACATTAAATTACGAAATGGAAAATATAAATCAAACTTCAATTAAAATTAAAATTAGGATTTCAACCCTTTACATCCTCAAATATCCAATAAATGCTAAAATATCAATTTCCAAAAAAATTGAAAGACAATTTTAAAGTACTTTTTGTATCTTCTTCCTTTATTGTTTGTACATTCATTTGAGGTGCCACTAATATAAGCTTGTCAATAAAACACGTTAAGAAATGTATTACGACATGTAGAAGCTAGATATCAAATTTGTAATTTTGCTATATTAAAAAAAATATGCACTTCTCAAGCTAAATTTTATTGTCAATTTCTATAACGAAGTCAAAAACTTTCTTAACTATGTAGAATTCCCATCCAAACTTGAGATTATATTCATTTAATTATATTTGGAAAACAAATGTTTTTCCATTCAAATTTTCTACTTGCAAAGGTAGGTAGATTTTAGATTGTTGCCATGATACCCATTGACAAAGCACAAAACAGAGCAAAAATAAAAACTCCCTTTCACAATCATCAATCAATAATATTTTAAACTAATATAAATAATAATTCATAAAACATTCATTAAAAAAGACATTTTATATTATTTACAATCCATATAAAATAATAGAATTTGTTAATGCAACTGGAATTGAATCTGATTCTTTTTTTTAAGATCAAAGATAGAAAGAATCAATTTCTCAATATGCAGCTCTTGATTTTTTTTTTTTTTTTTTAACTTGATAAGTGCAACTCTTGATCTAATTATTGTTTGATGGGCAAAGACAAAGCAAATAGTTTAAAAAAAAAGTGCATTCAGAAATATCTTAGAAATGTGAATCCTTCTATAATCCATGCAAAGTCAATCACTATGCAGTGTTTTATTATTCAACTGTCCTGCAAAAGACCAGAACATAAAAATATCAAATATGACACTAAGCTATCCATTAAACCCCATTTGTTCTATAGATTGACATGCATAATTCAAATTCCCTTCTCACTACTTTAAAGCAAGGAAGACGATTTTGTACCGTATCGGCCGGTATGGCTGGTATATTTCGTACCAGTGCGTACACTCGTATAGAAACGGTGGTGTTTTGTACCAGTTTAAATACCGACCGTATCAGACCCGTTTCGGCCATACCGGGATATATACCGGGTTTTGGCCTGAAATTAGATATTGAACGGAAAAGAAAAAGAAAAAAAAAAGAGGTGGATTTAACACACAGTAACTAAGAAATTCTCCTCATTACACCGATTTGGGATCTCTTCATCTTGGCCTCGCACTAGTGATAGCATATCTGGCTGGCAGTGAACAGCGACACCGACATTGAAGCAGTAAAACGGAGTTGAATGCCTAATCTAAGAAAGAGGGAAAGATAGATCAAATCTGAAAACATGTCTTGGCTAATGGAAGGGAGATAGTCTCAAGTTAGAGAGAAAAATATAAAAATATGTGTGGTGGGAAAAGCAAAGTCACGTGAGATAAAAGAGAGTCTTGGAAATGTGAAATGGGAAGCTGTGCTAGTCAGTAAGTTAACGCGTATGGAGAAAAAATATTGACAAAAGGTACTTGAAAGATGGGAAAATTTTTGAGTTCTACCAACCCCCTTTTAGGTAATATCTCACTTACTGCCCCTTCTTTTTTATTTTTCTTTTTTTGGCCTTATACTTTTATTTTTGTTCATTTTTTTTTTATAATAAACTTATAGGCTTAACAAGTTTAATGGCTTAACGAATTAACTTTTACCAAATAATTAAAGTTATAAATATACAAATAATATTTATTTATCTTTAAAATATATACAAATAATATATGTATATTTTTTTAAATAGCGGTAAACACGAAATAGTACATCGGTATTGACCGGTACCGAAATATATCGTTTCGCTGGCCAAACGGGTATGGTCTCCGGTACGAGATTGACTCCCTTGCTTTAAAATAGCAGCACATCAAGAATATATATGCATATGAGCAATCAAACTTAGTGTGACATTTTTGATTTGGTATGTGCAAACATGTAAATATGACATTTCAAGTTTAATTTGCATTCAGTAGCATGTGATTGCAAAATCCTTGAAAGTGATGTGCACAATTTTTTTTGTATAAGATTGCAACATGTGATTGCATTCATTCAAATCCATCATGTTAATACCCCAACTTTCTTCATCATCTTCTTCAAATCATGTGGCTTCTTATAAGGAGGCCTTTGACCATGGGTAGCCCTAACTTCACCCACCAATCTTCATTTCCAGTTGGAAGGTGGCAGAGCTCCCTTTTCTAGCAAGTACTTCCTTTGAGGGGGGTCACAGTATTGCATTTAAGAAGACAAAAGTGACCCAAGAGTAGCATCTTGCAAGTCTTGGAGAATGCTTTTGGAGTTCCTATTCTGATTATTTTTGCCTCACTCATGGCAAGGCATTTCGCTTCATACTTGGCTATGGCTGCTGGTCCATTCTTATCAAACTTCACCTTTTCTTTCCACCAAGCTCTAATGTTGTCAGAAGCACCACTCACTGGCTTATCCTTCTCAGGAATGATACCATAGACAAATCCGTGAGCTTTGAAAACTTCCATCAGCTTCAGTATATACTTGAGAATCCCATCCTATGCTCTACTTCCTCCAAGCCTGATCTTAGTGGTTTGCTTGGGCTTTTGCTTCTCTGCAACTTGTTGGGCTGCAAGCTTCTATCTTTCCTTAAGCCTCTTGAGCTTGATATGATCCTTCCACATTCGCCTTACCAATTCTTTTGCTTCAATATCTTCATCACTCACATCTTTATTTGCTATGTTGTCACACTTTAATTAAGTCATCAACTTCTAAATCCAAACTGTCACCTAATGTGTCATCAACCAGCATAAGGTGGTCCATTGAATCAAATTATAACAACCCTCTTGTTGATGAGAAAAACGCTCAGAAAAAAACAAAACAAAATCTTTAATCTTACTACTTATTTTGTTTCAGTCCCTAATCTATACAGCCACACTAGGACTAAAACGAAAAGTTGTACCAAGCTCCCTAATAGCACAAGGTTCTGTTACATTGACCATCAAAATCAATCCATAGTCAAAAACCCAAATTAATTTTCTATTCCAACCTTATCTCAAAAACCAAACAAAACAAAATTATTGCTAAAATCTAATAAATTCACAAATATTGTGCCAAACAGCCCCTTTTTTTTATTCAATCAAACCCATCTTCCTGATGACCCCAAACCTATAAAAATCCCTGAAAGTCTTAGATTACAACAATTCAAATATTAATAGACAAGATCCAGCATCCTATAATAGATTTATAAACAAACCCACATCTCAATTTTTTTTTTTTTTTTGATATATAAAAATCTTTTAAGCAGATAGAAATGAATCAAACTCAAATTCTATATAATTATTAAATTACACATAAAATAGGTCCACAACAGAATCAATTCAAAGGACCAAATTAAGTTATACAACAATTTCAGTAGCCATAAAACAGAGTGGTTGACAATTGACAGCAAAAGTTATACTCTTACAATATATGTTCATTGAAAGCACACAGGATAAGACCCAACCCAAATACTTACACACAAGAATGACAAAAAATACTTACACATACCTACACACATAGTCGTTGAAATCACACAGGAGAAGACCCAACCCAAAAATCTAGGCTCACATGATGCATGCAACGTAAATAAACTCAAAATCTTTAAATTAATCCCTATCTAACCCCCACCCCCCCACACCCCCACTCCAAAAAAAAAAAAAAAAAAAACTGGCGCTAGCCAAACAAACAGATAGCAAATCAAAATTTGCATCATTATGTACAACATATTGCAGCTTTAGCTACAACTTGCAACCTCCATATACAACACAAAGATTGATACTGTTACAACAAAGGAAAACCCAAATTATAGCAAAATCACTTGTACAAAACTATACAAATGAATCCAGTCCATTCCATTACTTGGACTTAAGGAATATTAGAATTGAGACTTCAATTCTTACACAAGACTCTATCAAGAATTGAGTCATCATAAATGGGGACACTCTCCACTCTATTAAGTAAAGTAGACGGAAAAATGAAATTGTAAAATAGTGGAATTAGAGACATATATATATATATATATTTTTTTTTTTTTGCTTTTGATAAACGGAGTTATAGACATTACTTATCATGCAAAATGAACAAATCCAAGATAGGAAAAGGAAAAAAGAATATGATACTTCCTGCTTAACTTAGCCAAGGCAACTAGGATAGGGAAAAGTTTGTTTTCTTTATAATAATAAAATCCTTGCCTTGCAGAATTTTAAGCAGATTTTGGTGTTCTTTTATTATGCATACTTTATACCAAGAACAGCTTATTGCATCAGGAATTTGTAAAAAAGGATTTTTTGTAGTCTATGAAACTTAGACTGTATGAGGTGTTTTTGAGTGTTTAAGTTTGGGCAAAAGAAAATTTTACAGATCTGAAAAATTATGCATATGTTTCCTAAAATTTCCTATGGATCTAAGTAGACCCTTAATATTGTCCAAGATTGTTTCACATAAATTCTACCAATAATCTAAGCTAGAAAAATATATCATTGCATTAGTCTTGCATTGTGTTATGCTGAGAAAGAAAATAATGACTTAGGCAGAAGGAGAAATTTAAATACCTAAACTTGTTTGTAGGTAAAAAAAATTTCTTACCTCTCCCCAACTGGATAATCATCAAATAACCTTACAGGAACATTCAAATTTGGGAATTACACTTGGAAATAAAACAGAGAAAAAAAATTAAGAAATCTATAAAAGAAAAGAGAGTGTAAAGGATGGACTAACCACATTGCTTTTGTATTACCATTGCGCAAACAAACCTGGAGCTTCTCTAATTTGGTTTGTCATCACATGCAGCTCTTGAATTTTGATCATTTGCAGCTGAAGAGAATAGAACATTCCATTTTATTATTACGTCTTAAAGTATAACTAGAAATTTAAGAGAGAAAAAAAAAAACTGAAAGGGAATTTGGAAATCTTTGATAATTGTTTGGTTGATTCAATATGAGAAAACTTATAGCTGGGATTTGTCTTGGACCAATCTACGCAGCTAGGGATTAATTTTAATAGCATCATCACCAAAACATTGAATATGGGAAATTTTGGACCACTCTAATTCACTTTTTATTAATTTGGGGCAACCCCTCATATCATATAGGAAATAAGTCTACATAAACTATTTAGCCTCTCTCATTAAACAATACCTACATAAACCCATATATGGCCCACAACACAAAAGAGGTAGAACTCCAATTAAAACACCCAGTTGGCATATCCCTAGAAAGAACTTCCCCACATGTTAACCAAACCAAATTGCTGAGGTACCCACACAACAACACTACACAAAGAAATCAGAATCACACTAACCCATATATGACCCACAATACAAAAGTGGTAGAGCTCCAATTAAAAAAACCCAACAATAAAAAATTCAGCATCCTAAAAAAAATCAAATACAAAGAAAAATCAACATAACAATCATCCATATCACATCACAAAAGAGGCAGTAACAAATTTTTAAAAGAAAAAAAAATTTAATCAAATAATCTAATCCTTACATTGAATTATTATGCTTGGCAGTCACAAGAATAGAGCACAGATACCTGAACTGAATCATCTAGCTTTTGTCAGTATTAATATGTTGTGAGAGGAGGAAGAGACAAAGGATGGAAGATAGAGAGACTGCTGTTACAGGCTGGCGTTAGCAAAAACTGAAGGGTTGTCGTTGAGGGATTGAAACCGTTGAAAAATTAACACTGATGAAGGGTTGCCGTTTAAAAGGTGGGGAGACAGAAATCGTGAAGCACAGTAAACTGAAAGGCGAGGAGACAAAATGGGAGTTTGAAACCGTGAGACACAAGCTTAAGCTTAAGCTTGGGCTTGGGCTTGAGCTTTATTGTAGAATTAAAGCTATAAAGATTATGCCTTATGGCGGAGATAAGACTGAGAACTATTTTCATTTTCTTAGTATTTTAAAATTTAGGAAATAATTTTAAAATTAAAGGAGAAATTCAAGAAAAAATATGGTAATGACATGGTTGCTGACATGGCTTAATGTGAGCGTAGCAACTTTAATTGCTATGTTTCAGCTTTTAGTATTAATTATATAGATATAGATTAGACACATGAAAGAAAGTTAACAGAATTAATGAAGGTACCTATAGCACTCATTTTTTAATTTTGGGACCAATAATACTCATTCAAAATTTAAGGAGCTAAAAATGTTTAAAATAGGTAAATTTTAGGAATCAACAGCATATTTTGGCCTCAATTTTGTTATTGTTTCCTGTAAAAGAAAATAAAAAATTATGGTCTAAAATAAAACTTGTACCAAAATTTATGGAACAAATATGCATTTTAATTTACCTTTTAAATTTAACTTTCTTCTATTTTTTATATATACAACGATATATTGCTGACTTTCACCAAAACTTGGAATTCAGACACAAATTATATAATATTGAATAGTTTGTCCTCAAATAGCAGACGAAATGGGTAAATAAGCATAAAATCTCAACTATATATTTAGTAGTCAATAGTTTCAAACTATATTTTTTTGTAGCATCTCGAGTCTAAGAGACTCGATTTAGGGCCATAAATCGACTTATTGAGGGTCGATTTTAATGTTTTGATCAGATCTGAGTTGGCACTTTTTCCACGTGGCGTCCACATGGAAATCGAGTCTTTAAAACTTGATTTATAAGCCCATATATAATCTCACCACAGCACCAGCAAAGAAAGATATCAGAAATCAGAGCCCAAAAAAAAAAAAAAAAAAGCCGAAGAAGAAAAGAAAGCCCCAGGCAACAGCGACCCAAGCTGGCGTGACCCAGGGCCAGGCCGGTGAGACCCAGGTGGTGCGAGCCCCAGGCCGCGCGACCCAGGGCTAGGCTGTGCGACCCAGGCCTCGCGAGAGCCCCAGGCCGCGCGGCCTCTTTCTCTCTCTCTGATTTGATCTTTCTCTCTCTCTTCTTTGATCTGGTGAGGTTCATGCTGCGGCCTGGGTCGTGCTGCGGTGGCTTCGATCTCGATCTTCTCTCCCTTTCTTTTTTTTTTTTTTTTTTTTTTTTTTTTTTGTATTTATGGAACTGAGATCGTTGTCTCTGACTTGGATTTCATTTTTTTTTTTTTTGTATTTCTGGAACTGAGATCGTGGCGACTTCTTGGATTTCATTTTTTTATTTTTTATTTTTGTATTTCTGGAAATGGCTGAGAGTTGAGACTTAAAATTTTCTTGGGGGCTTTGTAAATCGAGTCTCTAAGACTCGATTTCCACGTAGTTGCCACGTGGAAAAAATGCCACATCTGATGTGAACAACCCATGAAAATCGAGTCTTAAAAACTCGATTTATAGACCCTAAATCGAGTCTGAGAGACTCGAGATGCTAGTAAAAAATATAGTTTCAAAACCTTAACTACTAACTAGATAGTTAGAAAAAAAAAATTAGTTACCTAGATTCCCCTCAAATAGCTTTCCTTATTATCCATGGTAGAAAAGTATCTTACCAGACTTAACTAGACCGCTTTTTTAATATAGACTTGACTTCTTTTGCTTCAAAAGGTAAAGATCTAAATTCGATATTTACATTGCAAACTTTTCCCAAAAAAGAGATAAAGATTACGTATGTGATTTTGTGGATTAGGCATTATACTATCCTTGCTAAAAACAAAATAACAAAATTAGAAAATGAATTTAGATAATAAAAACCGATAATATATAATGGAGTTATGATTTTTTGATTTAAATACAAAAGGTCTAAATTGGGAAAAAAAAAAAAAAAAAAACACATGATATCAATCACAAACTGAAAGTTCATCAGTTATCTTTCTAAGAAAAAAAGTAGCGTAGTTTTTGGCCCTAAGCCAATTATTAAAGGAACAGTACGCACAATGAAATAGCTTACATCCAAGGCTTCAAATTCCTGTTGAAGATTCTTGGTCTATAAGTTGAAGCGACCATGGCAAGAAGAAGGTGAACTTGTTTACATGCGAATAGGATGACAGGAACAGTAACAAGACAAATGATAGAAATGACCACCCATAAATTTCCGTCTAGAATAATGAAAAGTGAGGAACAAAAGTTGACCATCATGGGTGCAATGGAAAAGATAAGGGATGAAAGGCCTATTATCATTTTTTGGGGTAAGGATATAAGGAAGTCTTCCTCTAAATTACGTGATGTGATGATATGAAACACCAATAATGATGTTGTGGCAGAAACTAGGAACAGTGCATTGGATAGCATAAAGAGCATAAACACCTTATCCTTTAAGAACATTGGCGAGCTTGTATTTTGATTTTTACCACCTCGAACTGTAATTGCTGCTGCAAACATAATAATAACAATCAAAATAACTGGCACTGTACAAGAAGAGGTTGTCTCCTTGACCCAATTTTTTGCCTGATCAACGAAGCCCTTATGGTTCTCAACAAACAAATCTTGAGGTGTAAAACCATCGACGTTTTCAACTTCAACTAAGGAAGGATGGACAATGCTCTTCACTTCCTGCGCTTATTAAAAAAAAAAACTCACATCATGAAATAGTTTAATATATAAATAAAATATTGAACACTCTGTAAACATTGATTATTGGAGCTTTTCGCAATGCATGCGTTGATTGTTCATCATCAACGTTTTCAATTTGGTCCAAAAGTTTAAATAAAAATTCTAAATCCAATGCGAAAAGCTCCAATAATATGTTAAATAAATTCATATTTATCAGGATAGTTGTTTAAAAAAAAAAAAAAATTGAGAGACCTGTGGGGTTCCAATTTCAGGTCTATTTTCTGCTTCTGCTTCTGCTATTGCTCTGTTGCCGCTACCCTGCCTCTCACACTCCCAGGTCTCACTTAGAAAGTTAGGTATTCTGTTTTTTCAATTGTCTTGATCATTTCTTTTTTTTTTTTTTTTTGGTGTTGTCTTGCTGCGCAGTTGCGTGTTGTCAGTTGGCGTGAGTTGGGAGAGTTAGAGGGATAGGTGAATTGTGTTCCGAGGGAGTTGGGAGTAGGGAGTGTTAGAGGGAAAAGTGAAAAAATTTAGAGGGATAGGGAAATAGTGTTCCGAGGGTTATAAGATTTTTTTTTTTTTTTTTTTTAATTTTAAATTTTAGAATGTATGTAGCGGCATGTGGTTTGAAGTTTATAAGGTTTAGAGTTTAAACAATTATAATTTTTTATAATAAACAAGAACAAATAGGAGTATGTATATGAATATATAGGTTAATTAATGAAATAAATTAGATACAATTCATAAATTGAATAGCTCCCCAAAATTAGATAATAAAAAGATTATATGTCACATGTTAAAGAATAATTATGAAATCTCCACAGTGAACTATATCAAATACCATGGTTTTGAAACTCGGACCAGACCGTACGGTCCAACTGGGTAACTGAGAACCGTTTATCAAAACGGTTCTTTAAGCTTTCAAAACCGATATATGTAGAAAAAGCAGCGAACCGCAATTGAACTTGCTGGTTTTAAGAACCGTGGACAGTTCTCAAAGGCTCAACTTCAAGTCAGAAATATTTTTTTTGATACTTACAGCCATTGTTGAAGCTTCTCAACCACAATGAGATGTTATCAGAGCTTGAACTTGCATCTCCATTTCTTCTTCTTTTTCTTCTTTGTCTCTCTTTCTTTCTTTCTTTTTTTCTGTGCTTTTGCCGTCTCTGCATTTTTACTCTTTATGAAGTCTGCTATTCTTCGCCCATTTGCCGATGATGAAGATGAAATTTTTACTTTTTTTCTAATAATTTTTCAATTTTTATTAATTTAATATTTTTATATATTTAAAATAATTATTAAATTAATTATGACGTCATCACGGTTCGACCTCAAAAACCTTGAACCTCTCTCTTTTCGGTTCAATGAACGGTCCGGGTTTCAAAACCTTGTCAAATACTATAAAATAACAATAAAGTTCATGTCATGCCCCAAACCCAAAATGGTCCAAAACATAAGAAATACATCCTAAAGGTATTTGTAGATTTTTCCTTTTTGGCAAATCAAACTATAAGAGATCTTTATTTCCTTTCTTTTTCTACAAGATAAGAATATATAACCATACTAAAATCTCCACATTACAAGTCAAAGCTCTATAACACATTTACAAACAATAACTAAAAATCATGTGTCTCCACATAATACATGAATATATTACAAAACTCCAATTGGATTACACAAAGTCACAATCTTATATCTTACCAAGAATAAGGAACCTTAACATCGATTCTAGGCTAACCATACCTAAAACTAACAAACCTCAAGTGACAAACCTCCAATAGAATTAATTAAGGTCTCGTTGAACATAGCAAGATTGAGTCACCAACCATTTACAGCAAAAGTCTCCAAATTTAACATAGCACTTCAATCATCATCAATGAAGTAAGTTCCATACCCAAGGTATAACTAATTAATCTTAAAAACTATTAGAGGGTGGGATGAGTTAAAGCCCAATAAGTAGCATAATTAATGGGGGTGGGGGAAATGCAAGTTTCATGATGATAAACAGTTTACAAATCATGTTTTAATTTGGGAAATTCTAACTGAATACTGGAGGATCATTTCCATAATAGTATGACAAGAATGATTAAATAATGTAACAAAAAGTTTCTCAAAATAAATATCTTGAAACTATATACCATAATCTGTGAGCACTAACAATATAATTCCACAGCTATAGAATCTAACATGAGGTAATTTATCACAAATATACCACATTACCACATTGACCGGTCAGGGGATCTACTCATTCACAATTGGCATGATATTGTCCTCTTTGGTATGCAATCTCTTAGCCCTATGGACAGCAGCCTCACTTATACCCTCAAACTTTTTCTCTCCCCCCCATGGGTAGTAGGGAAAGCGCATCAAATATGACCTCTTTTGCATGTGGTCTTTTGACCCCATGGGCAACAACCTCATCCACACACAATCAAAGAAACACTTCCCCTTATGGGTAGAAGGAAGAACGCGTCATCCAAAGTGAAAGGACACTGACCTAGATCTAATTCCGTTGTCACAAAAATTACGAAAACCAAATTGGGTGATCACTGGAAAATCACACATGGCATGGTGTTAAAACCTAATAAAACTCACAGGTTACATATACTTTGAAACACATAGTTTATATCTAGGTAATTTCAGAAAAACCTTAAATAATCTAACTTCCAAAAAGTTTGTAAGATTTTCAACTTCATTCTTGTCAAGAGATTTTCTATCAATTTCCAACATAACAAGACAATATAAGCATCTTTAAATTTTCTAATATACCATAAAATCCATGATTTCCTTATCAAAGATTAAATAAAATATGCTCATTTTTCCATGTCAACAATTCATGCATTTCCCCAACATTTAAAAAAATATAGTTTCCATAGGTAGTTTTCAAAAACGTGTCTAATCCAAAAACAACATTTATGCAACATGGTTATTTTTTAAAAATCCCATTAAAAAACTACTTACCTTGCAATCCGCAAAAATCTAATTCTCCAAGCTCCAAAGGAGATTAGCTAAAATCTAAACAATATCAAGTAAACCTATCACAATAAGCATAAAGCTTGAAATTGTATCTAGCTACAAATTAGGAATTGCCAAATAAGCACTTAATTAGGCAAGCCTAGCTCTTAACCTCATCAATAATAATATATTCCACTTCCAAAGTTTCTCAACAAATTAATTCACAAGGCATAAACTTCAATATATAAAGTTAACCCATTCAATTGATGGAATTAGAGATGAACACAGCGGAAAAATAAGTTTTAAAACGGATCTACATCATTTGATATTGATGACATGCACAAAGTAAATTTCAGAATTAGAGAACAAGTGAGCGTACCTTGAAGCGGTGAATTTCAAAACTGAAGATTGAAGCACTTAGGAATACTTTTGATCTTCACTCCAATTCCACTAACGCCCAAAAAGTGTGGTCTCTCAATTGGTTACAAAGGGATAATCAAAAGAGTGACTTACACTCTCCTACACACCACCTTTCAATGATGTTTTTCTCACTTACAAAATTCTGTATGTTTTTCCCTTTTTATCTAACCAATTATCTAATTGGGCTGGCCTTTTGGGCTTTTCCAATTGGGCTTAAGTGTGTGGCTTGGAGTGTGACTAAAAGGGACTAATAAGACACTAGCTCCAATAGGCCTTGGATTTTTCTGTCAACTCTTGATAAGTCCAACGTTACCATTAACTATATTTAATACCACTATATAAATATAGTTGCACTCTAGGCCTTACCTATAATTATATCCCATGACTTTATTATACATGTAACCCCTTCATAAAATATTCGTAGTAATACAAAATCATTAATGTAAACTGCCACTTTGTAAATTACTACATCTTAATCCTTGAGTACCCAGTTTAATCCTTTAATGTTATTCATTATATATTTATGAAATCCAATTCCATAAATATATACTTTAGCCTTACTAAAGTGGTTAGGCCTAACTCTCTGAATAACAAACTCATTAAACTTATCTCAAGGGAATACTTTATATCTCCGTTAAGAGACTATGAATTCCATCTTGAGAATACATGTTCCATCAACACTAAATGTGGCTGCCCAACATATTGAGGTTTTGACCATAACTATAGATCTCACTCCTGATATATTAAAGCAACCTACACCTTATGATCAGGTCCATTATTCTCTTAGGATTAAGAGTTCATGCAAATACAAGTCGTGAGATTTATTATTCATATGATAGTCATTAGGAAAATAATAAATCTCACAATGGTCCAGTTCAATATGTCTTAACTCTTAAAACATATTAACACATCAATCAGAAGTCTCCACTTTTATGATCAAGACAAATCATCGTGATTGATATGTTATAGTCTTCGCAGATGAAACGCCTAATTTCATCACCGACTACGAACTATAATTCTGAGTTTACAAAGAACTTGTGATTTATATCTTTTGTGACTTTTCACATAAATCACATACTATGCATCTTATGGACCAAATGATAATGTCCTAATATTCATGTTATTATTATTTCAGATAATAATAAAACAAATTCATTAAACACAATATTAAGTCATACATAATGTCATACACAATGTCAAATTTAATATCATACATAGCATCATACAATAGAATTTAAGGGCACTAATCCTAACAATCTCCCACTTGCCCTAAAGACTATTATGCTCTAATCTAACTCCCATTCTCTCCAAATGTGACTCGAAAGTCCTTCGAGGTAAAGCTTTAGTAAATGGATCTGCTAGATTATTTGCACTTTCAATCTTTGCTACTACCACATCTCCACTAGTAACAATATCTCGAATGATATGGTACTTCCTCTTAATGTGCTTTCCTTTCTTATGATTCCTTGGATCTTTAGATTGTGCAACTGCTCCACTGTTGTAACAAAACAATATCATTGGAACTTGCTCCATTGTCATTACACCAAGGTCAGAAAGGAATTTCTTGAGCCATATAGCTTCCTTTGCTGCTTCACAAGCAGCAACATATTCTGCTTCCATGGTAGAGTCTGCAATACAAGATTGCTTAATACTTCGCCAACTTATGGTCCAAGGTGAAAACACATCCTGATGTGGATTTTCTGAAATCTAGATCAGATTGAAAGTATAGCCAATTGGTATCAAATCCTCACTTCGGTAAACAAGTATATAATCTCTCGTTCTTCGTAGATACTTGAGAATATGCTTTACAGCTTGCCAATGTTTTGGCCCTGGATTTGATTGATATCGACTGACCATGCCAACTAAATAGCAGATATCTGGTCTAGTACAAAGTATGGCATACATGAGACTTCCTACTGCAGAAGCATAAGGAACTTGTCTCATCATATCTTCTTCCTCTTGGGTCTTAGGCCTTTGGTCATCAGATAGAGGAACTCTATGTCTGAAAGGAAGTAATCCTTTCTTAGAGTTTTGCATGCTAAACCGTTCTAGAACCTTATCTATGTATCCAGCTTGTGATAAGCCTAACATCTTATTCTTGTGATCTCGCCAAAGCTTGATCCCTAGAATAAAGTTAGCCTCACCCAAGTCCTTTATATCAAATTGACTTGACAACCAAATCTTTATTGATGACATTACTCCTACATCATTTCCAATGAGTAGAATATCATCAACATAAAACACTAGGAACATTACTACTTTATCATGATGTCTTTTGTACACACATGGTTCATCAAGATTTTGCTCAAAACCAAATGACTTGATTGCTTGATCAAATCTGATGTTCCATGACCTAGATACTTGCTTAAGTCCATAAATGGACCTTTGCAACTTGCATACCATATGCTCTTGGTTCTTAGCTATGAAACCTTTCGATTGCATCATATAGATTTTCTCTTCAAGATTGCCATTAAGAAATGCAGTCTTGACATCCATTTGTCAAATCTCATAATCAAAATGAGCAGCAATGGATAAGAGAATTCTGATAGATTTAAGCATTGCTACTGGAGAAAAGGTTTCATCATAATCAATACCTTCTTTTTATGTATACCCTTTCGCCACTAGCCTTGCTTTAAAGGTTTCAACCTTTCCATCTATCCCTCTCTTCCTCTTGTAAACTCATTTACAACCAACAGGTTTAATGCCATTAGGCACCTCTACAAGATCCCAAACTTGATTGGAATACATGGAATCTAATTCAGATTTCATAGCTTGGACCCAATGATGTGCATCTATATCATTTATTGCCTCTTCATAGGTATAGGGATCCGATTCAGCCTCTTCTGAGATAGCTTCATAAGTTTCTCCCAAACCTATGAATCTTATAGGAGGCCGAACAATTCTCCCACTATGACGAGGCACCTGAGTACTAGACATCTCATGAGTAGAATCTTGTGGTGTATCTAATACAGCCACATCGTCCCTAGTTTCATCTATTGGTTGTTCATTTACAGGTTCATTTATTTCAGCCAACACAACTCTACTTCTAGGAGTGAAATTATTCATATAGTCATTTTCTAAGAATTTGCCATTTGTGCTAACAAACACTTTATTATCTTTATGACTATAGAATAAACCTCCAACAGTTCCTTTTGGATACCCAACAAAGAAAACCACTTCTGTTTTAGACTGTAACTTGTCAGACTTTCCTTTTAACACGTGTGCTGGACAACCCCAAATATGGAGATGTCTCATACTAGGCTTACGCCCATTCCACAACGCCACAGGTGTTTTAGGAACCGACTTCGAAGGTACTAAATTCAGAAAATACATTGCTGTGTATAAGGCATATCCCCAAAAAGAAATAGGTAGAGTTGAATAACTCATCATGGACCTAACCATATCTAAAAGAGTCCTATTCCTTCTTTCTGCTACACCATTTTGTTATGGAGCTCCAGGTGCAGTCAATTGGGATACAATCCCATTCTTAGTTAAGTAATCCTTAAAATCCCCAAGAAGGTATTTGCCACCACGATCAGATCGAATGG
This sequence comes from Quercus suber, assembly GCF_002906115.3. NCBI lineage: Eukaryota > Viridiplantae > Streptophyta > Magnoliopsida > Fagales > Fagaceae > Quercus > Quercus suber. Next base: position 69,433 of record NW_027070533.1, on the reverse strand, counting down.
CCTTTATGCGTTTATCTAATTGATTCTCAACTTCATCCCTAAACTCTTTGAACTTTTCAAAGGTTTCAGACTTCCGTTTCATTAGGTACACATAACCAAATCTTGAGTAATCATCAGTGAAAGTAATGAAATACTCATAGCCACCTCTTGCTAGGATAGACATAAGACCACATACATCAGAATGCACTAGCTCTAGCAAATCTTGAGCTCTTCTACCTTTTGCTTTAAAAGATCGTTTGGTCATTTTACCTTCCAAACAAGATTCACAAACTGAAAATTCATCAAAGTCCATGGACTCTAAGAGTCCATCTTTGATCAGTCTTTAAATCTTATTTGAATTAATATGACCCAAACGCAAGTGCCAAAGATATGCATTACTAGTAGAAGGAAACTTTCTCTTTAATGATTTTACAAGAGAGTTATTATCTAATTCAGAATTATATAATTCATGCTTATCAAGAGTTAAAATATAAAGACCATCCACAATATTGCTAGAACAGATAAACACTTTATCCTTCTTTATTACAACATTGTCTTTCAGGATAACACAATATCCATGTTTACCTAAGTAAGTAGCAGAAATTAAATTCCTACGAACATTAGGTACATACAAACAGTCTTCTAATATTAAAACTCTAGATTCAAAACATAAATTACAAACACCAACAGCTACAACTGGAATCTTGCTACTATCAACCAAAGTAAGAAACAACTCTCCTTCTTTAAGCTTTCTGGTCTCCTGGAACCCCTGCAAGGAATTGCAGATATGATTAGTACAACCTGAATCCACACACCAGGAATTCGTGGGATTCTGTACCAAACATATTTCAAGAAGGAATGTATTAATCATACCTTTGTTCTTAGCAGCTTAAAATATTGGACAATTTCTCTTCCAATATCCTTTCTCACCACAATGGAAACATTTTCCTTTGATCTTCTTTCCTTTATCAGCAACCCCTAAGGCAATTTGTTTACCCTCATGCTTGGTGAAGTCCTTCTTCTTATTCTTCTTACCCTTGCCTTTCGACTTAGGTTAAGAAGTAGAAGCTTCACCAACATTGGCTTCAACATGGAAAGTACCAAGAATGCCTTTTGCCGCTACCAATTCATTCATTAATTCAGATAAGGTATAAATCTTTTTGTTCATATTATAGTTAAGTTTGAATTCCTTGAATGATTCTGGTAGCGACTGGAGTATCATATCCACTTGGGATTCTCCATCAATATCGGCACCTAAAACTTCCAATGTATTCAGATTAGAGATCATTGTAAGACAATGCTCCCTCACTGAAGTACCTTCAGCCATTTTGGTATTATAAATTTGCCTCATGGTCTCTTGCCTTGCAGAACGACCTTGCTCACCAAACATCTCCTTCAGACTTAGCATAATGTCTGAAGCTAGTTCTACATCCTGCATTTGATGCTGTAGAACATTTGAAATAGATGCTAGGATATAGCACTTGGCCATCTCATTAGATTTCTGCCAACAATCATATCGTTGTTTTTCCTTAAGAGGAGCATCTAATGAAGGAAAGCTTGGACATGGTTTAGTAAGAACATACTTATGCTCTTCAGCAGTAAGAACAATGTCCAAATTTCTTTTCCAGTCAACATAGTTGGATCCAGTCAGTTTGTTTTGATTAAGAATAGTTACAAGTGGGCTAAATGATGCCATGTTCTAAATCTGAAAACAATAAACATGGATATAATCAATAAGCTGGACATTATCAATTTAGCATATAAACATATAATATGGAACCTTAATAAAACCATAATATAATATATGCAACGACAACCCAATCATATGTTCAATATCCCTCAGCATAGAGTGAATATAAAATACTATGATTGATTGAGCACAATTATCATTATTAGTGCTATCATGATAACTCTTATCAAACACTAATAATATGCCGTTATACATTTGGCCTCTAAATAATGATAGTAAGAACTCAGCATAGAGGATACTATAATATTTAGTCTAGTGTATATCATTGTCTAAAATCATGTGTAGCCACATTTCATTCCCTTAACAGGCTTATTTTGTAGTACTACGATACAAAACACCCTCCGCATGGAATGCAAAGCTTGAGGCTAAGACAAGGTGTTTGATCATACCACTATAAACCAAGAAATTCAATCTTGTAGGACCATGAAATAAATACTCTCCGCATGGAATGCAAAGCTCGAGGCTAAGACAAAGTATATATCTCACACTACTATGAACCAACAATGGAAGCCGTGACATGCAACCCTTGTATCTCTCTCCCACTAGATGTTTTAAAGAAAAGGTTTTTAATTACAAAACATGCATAATATAATTATACATAGTCTTAGTACTTTTACATGTGAAAACACTTAGAAAAAATTCTGATTTTCTTTCTTTTGATCGATCAAATGTGCCCCTCGATTGATCGAAAAAATTAAGAAGTTCAAACTTGATCCTCTAACTCCTTCGATTGATACTCGATCGCCTCTCGATCGATCGAAAAATAAATTCGACCGATCGACTAACAATCGAAAATCAATCGTTCTAAAAATTCTGATCACTGTCTCATTCGATCGATCGAAAGTGATTTTCGATCGATCGAAAATCGCGAAACTCAAATTTTCAGAAATTTTCTAAGGCAGTTTTCTTCGTGTTTTCATGAACAAACAACTTTCAAACGAACATGATGGTCAGAGAATGATATCAAAACTGAAATTCATTGATGCTAAAGTCTTAAAGATCAATTTAACATACTTAAATTCAAATTTAAACAACATCATAACATCAATTTCAGGTTTCATCAAATCATAGTTTCAATAACACGCAGAAAATTAAAACATAATCTTCTAACAATATGAAACTATCATCTCCAATTCTAAAACTCACAAAACATGTTAAACAATACGAAATTGAAGACCACTCTGATACCAAATGATGGAATTAGAGATGAACACAGCGGAAAAATAAGTTTTAAAACGGATCTACATCATTCGATATTGATAACATGCACAAAGTAAATTTCAGAATTAGAGAACAAGTGAGCGTACCTTGAAGCGGTGAATATCAAAACTGAAGATTGAAGCACTTAGGAATACTTTTGATCTTCATTCCAATTCCACTAACGCCCAAGAAGTGTGGACTCTCAATTGGTTATGATGATGCTATAAAATGCTACCTTTAAAATCGTCCATATGGCTCGTCTTAGGAAAAAGAACGAAGGAAGGGCGCAGCCAAATTACCTCATCTGTACCCATCAACCCTCGTCCGTCATAAATTGGGTGAGGACGGACGAGGCAAGCATGTTTACGCCGAGGCATGTCCGTCCTTAATTAGGGATGGACGAGCCAAATATTTTAAACTTGGACCTTACCCATAAACTGAAACCTCCATTGTTCGTGATAAAGCACCGGTTCAGATAAAGTAACTTCCATGGAAGTTACCTCCGACTTTTGTGAATTCCTCGACAATAGGAACGGTTATCAGAGCAAATAACCGTTCCATGTGCACTATATAAACGCTTCTCTACGCAGAGGTAAGGCATTCAGATTTTTCCATTTTAGAGGAGAAGAATAAACTCTTAGAAATTTTTTCCTCTATTCCAGACCACTAACTTCATCATCGGAGGACCATAGGCCGGCCTCCACCGGTCTTTTCTCTGACTAAATTTGGTTTTACAGGATAAAATCTTCAAGATTGTCGAAGCCCGAAGATTTTCAACCCACTGATTTTCCAGGATTATCAGTTGGCGCCATCTGTGGGAAAGTATTTGTCGCTTTTGAACTTGTTTAGTTCTGCGATTTCTTTCTCTCGTGAAAGGGTTGAAATGGTTCAGACTAGATCAAGGGCAACTAGCCCAGGCCCTCAACAGAGTAGAGATGCATCGAGTAATCCTCATCGCGATCGCCAATCTGCACCGGATATGCAGGCCCCGTCTGTCCAACATATGCACTCTATGGCGGCTGTGATGGTGGAGTTAACTTGCCAGAATCAGGACTTACGAAGAGAGGTTAATTTAAGAAGGCAGACACATCGAGAGCATGAAGAAGAAGGGCAAACTCAGAGTCAAGAGGGCAGAGAGAACTTTCAGCATGGGAGTCAATCGAGGGATACCACTTCGCGAAGAGCACCTGACTTGAAGAAAGAGATGGATCAGATGAAGAAGGCCATGGACGAAATGAAGGAGAATATGAGGAGGGCGAACCCAGTAGAAGATTTGGTTCATACAACTGACTCTCCCTTTACGGCTTCCATTAATGGCCATCCCTGCCACCGAAGTTTAAAATACCTTCTTTAGATTCATACGATGGGAATCAAGATCCTTTTGACCACATTGCCACCTTCAAGACCACTATGCATCTTCAAGGAGTTCCAGATGAAATAATGTGTAGAGCCTTCCCTACCACTCTCAAGGGTCCGGCTAGAATATGGTTCAGCAAATTACCCTCGAATTCAGTAAGTTCTTTTGAAGAATTAAGCAAGTTGTTTGTCAATAACTTCATAGGGGGTCAGCGTCACAGACGTTCTACTTCTAGTCTGTTAACGATAGAAAAGGGGGAAAATGAAAGTTTGCGATCATTTATCACCCGGTTCAATAGGGAAGCTTTGACAGTAGACGAGATGGACGACAAATTGCTGTTAGCAGCCTTCCACAACGGAGTCCATTCAGATTTTTTCATCCACAAACTCTATGAGCAAGAGCCACAAACCATGGCGGAGCTCGTCCATTCAGCTAAAAACTTCATGAATGCAGAAGATGCAATTATAGCTAAGAAAATAAAGAGGACAGAGAAAATGGAGGCAAATCGCCACTCAGAACACGGCCCCCGTCCAAAGAAGGGTCGGACGGACGATAGAAGAGACCGAGATAAGAAGACGGGACCATCAGCACGCAACCAGCAATATACCCCATTGAACATGCCACTTGAACAGGTCCTTATGCAAGTCAAGGACGAGCCTTCCCTGATGTGGCCAAAGAAATTGAAGGGAGATCCCAACAAGCACAACAGGAACAAGTACTGTCACTTTCATAAAGACCATGGCCATGACACAAATGAGTGCTTTGATCTGAAGCAGCAGATTGAGAATCTCATAAGGCAAGGGAAGTTGAGAAATTTCCTTCGACGAGATCACAAAGATGAGAAGTTAAAAGGGAAAGTAGAGGAGTCATCACGACCACCACTGGGCGAGATAAAAGTTATCATTGGGGAAAGTTTAGCAGAACGGTCATCCAAGACGAAGAAAGCATACTTGAAGGAAGTGCAAAGCGTCCAAATTTCAGGACGATCGCCAGGAGCTAAAGTCCGTGGACGAACAACCAATTACTTTCATGGACGAGGAAGCTAAGAGAATACATCAACCACATGACGACGCTATTGTCATCGCCCTACTCATTGCTGATTACACAACTAGAAGAGTGTTGATAGACAATGGAAGTTCAACGGACGTTCTGTATTACCCAGCCTTTCAGCAGATGAGGATCGAACGAGATCAGCTCCGTCCAGTGCACTCACCTCTAATAGGTTTTGGAGGAATGAAGGTACAGCCTGTAGGTACTGTTACATTACTAGTGGTGGTAGGAGCATATCCACGACAGTTGACTACCAATGTGAATTTCCTAGTAGTAGATTGCTCGTCATCTTACAATGCAATAATTGGAAGGCCAACCCTAAACAGGTGGAAGGCAGTTACTTCTACTTACCACCTGTCAGTCAAGTTTCCGATGGAGCATGGGATAGGCCACGTACAAGGAGATCAATTAGCAGCAAGGGAGTGTTACCTAGCCATGCTGGCTATGGACGAGCAAATTCAAGCAATGAATATTGAAGAGAAGAAAGTCGTGGCAGAACCTATAGAAGCGTTGGAAGATATTCCCTTAGATGAAAATAACCCTGAGAGGTGTACCAGGGTAGGAGCAGATCTGGAAGCGAAGATTAAGAAGGACCTCATTTGTTTTTTAAAGAGAAACAGAGATGTGTTTGCTTGGAGTTACGAAGACATGCCAGGTATAGATCCTAATGTCATTACCCACCGTCTGAGTGTATGCCCTTCCTCCAAGCCAGTACGACAAAAGAATAGGGTGTTCGCCCCTAAGAGAGATAATGCTGTTAAGGAGGAAGTTCAGAAGTTAATTAAGGAGAAGTTTATTCGAGAGGTATACTATCCTAACTTGTTAGCCAATGTGGTCATGGTCAAGAAGGCGAACGGCAAATGGAGAATGTGCGTTGATTTCACTGACTTAAATAAGGCTTGTCCCAAGGATAGTTACCCGTTGCCACGTATTGATCAGTTGGTAGATTCCACCACAGGCCACAAGTTGCTTAGTTTCCTTGATGCTTTCTCTGGTTACAATCAGATTAGGATGGATGAAGTGGACCAAGAGAAGACGTCCTTTATCACAAGTCAGGGATTGTTTTGTTATGAAGTAATGCCTTTTGGTTTAAAGAATGCTGGGGCGACATACCAACGACTGGTCAATCACATGTTTCGTCCGCAGATCGGGAGGAATATGGAAGTATACATAGATGATATGTTGGTAAAAACTCAGGACGAGGAGAGGCATTTGGTCGATTTGCAGGAAACATTTGACACGCTGAGGCAGTATCATATGAAGTTGAACCCTAACAAATGTGCTTTTGGAGTATCATCGGGGAAGTTCCTAGGATTTATGGTTTCCTATAGAGGAATCGAAGCAAACCCTGACAAAATTCAAGCAATATTGGATATGAAGCCTTCGAGCAATGTTAAAAAAGTTCAGTCCCTCATTGGACGAGTTGCCGCCCTCAACAGGTTTGTTTCTAAAGCTACTGACAAATGTTTGCCATTTTTTAAGGTTCTTAAAAAAGCATTTGAATGGACCGACGAGTGTTAGAAGGCTTTTGAAGATTTGAAGATATATCTTACCAAAGCCCCGCTATTGAGCCCGTCTGTGCCCGGAGAAGAATTGTACTTATATTTGGTAGTCACTCCACACGCAGTGAGTTCAGCATTGGTGAGGGAAGAGGGCAAGGTGTAGAGACCTGTATACTATACTAGCAAAGCATTGAGGGGAGCAGAGGGACGGTACCCGTTAATGGAGAAATTGGTTTTTGCGTTGATAACAGCTTCCAGAAAACTAAGGCATTACTTTCAAGCTCATGTTATTAACGTCATGACAAATCACCCACTCAAGAAGGCAATGAACAAGTTAGAGGCTGCAGGACGTTTAATCCAATGGGCTGTCGAGCTCAGTGAGTTTGACATAAAGTACCAGCTAAGGCATGCCATAAAAGCTCAAGCTCTGGCAGATTTCATTACTGAATTTACCTTAAGTTGTGATGATGAAGGTGAAGTGAAAAACAGCAAGTGGATCGTCCATGTGGATGGGTCGTCTACCCTGCACGTAGGCGGAATAGGTGTGGTTTTGCAATCTCCAGAGGGGGACAAATTAAAGCACAAGGTTCGTTTGCAGTACCAGACAACTAATAATGAAGTTGAGTACGAAGCTCTTCTTAAAGGACTGGAATTGGCCAAATCTGTAGAAGCGAAGTCACTCCTCGTCTTGGGAGATTCTCAGTTGATCATAGGCCAAGTGAATGGAATGTTTGAGGCTAAAGAAGAACGAATGAGGAAGTATCTAAATAGAGTGACGCGCCTTATAAAGAAGTTTGAGGAAGTTAGCTTCGTTCAAGTCCTAAGGGAGGAGAACATGGAAGCTAATGCCTTGGCGAAAGAAGCCTCATCGAGCGAAGCCGTAGACAAGTTTGACAAAATTCAGTATATGCCGAGTATAGACATCCTAGAAGTACAACAGGTGGAAAATAGAGTGAATTAGATGGTTCCAATTGTGTCGTACTTAAAAGACGGACGACTCCCGGAAGAAAAAGACGAAGCTAGAAAGTTGATGGCAAGGGCGGCCAAGTACGTTCTTATGGACGAGATTCTCTACCAAAGAGGTTTTTCCCAGCCTTATCTCAGGTGTTTGGCCCCAGACGAAGCAAACTACATATTGAGAGAAATTGATGAGGGAGCATGTGGCAATCACTCAGGCGCCAGATCGCTCGTCCACAAAGTCGTCCGTGCGGGATATTATTGGCCAAATATGCAAGCTGACGCTAAGGCTTACATCAAAGTCTGCGATCAATGCCAAAGGTTTAGCACCATCCCCAGGCAACCATCAGAGTATTTGACTCTAATGACGGCCCCGTGACCTTTTGCGCAATGGGGACTGGACATTCTAGGTCCATTTCCACTAGGTATAAGGCAAATGAAATTCCTTGTAGTTGGTATTGATTATTTTACCAAGTAGGTAGAAGCAGAACCTTTGGCCAACATCACACAGCAAAATGTCAAGAACTTCATGTGGAAAAATATTGTGTGCAGATTTGGAGTACCTAGGGTGCTGGTGTCGGACAACGGACGACAATTTGACAATACAATTTTCAGAGATTTTTGCATACACTTTGGAATTCAAAATCACTACTCCTCACCAGCCCACCCGCAAGCTAATGGCCAGGCAGAAGTTGCAAACCGATCCTTGTTGAAAGTAATCAAGACTCAGCTTGAGAGGGCTAAGGGAGTATGGCCAGATGAGCTTCCAGGTGTTCTGTGGGCGTATAGAACGACAGTGAGAACTCCTACGGGAGAAACTCCTTTTAAGCTGGCATATGGAACTGAAGCAGTTATACCCGCGGAAGTGCACGTGGCCAATCATAGGGTGACAACCTACCAGGATGAAGCTAATGAGGAACAACTACGTCTGAACCTTGATTTGATAGACGAGGTAAGGACGGACGCTGAGCAAAGGATGGCAAGGTATAAAAACCTTATGGCTAGGCGGTATGATGCAATGGTAAAGCCAAGGCGATTCAACATAGGGGACCTCGTCCTAAAAAGGGTTTCCTTAGCAACAAAGAACCCAGCTCATGGGAAGTTGGGACCAAATTGGGAAGACCCCTACAGAGTCGTCAACTGCAAAAGACAAGGATCCTATTACTTAGAAGCCCTTGATGGGAGGAAGTTGGAGCATCCTTGGAATGTGGAGCACTTGAGGAAGTACTATCAGTAGAATGACAGCCTGGGGGAGCATGACTTTGGACGAGCTCAGCAATTAAAAACTTTATTATCATATTGTTTGGTGTGGCTTTATTATTATGTTAAATTTATGGACGACGTTATAGTTTGTGTTTAAATAAAGGCATTGGCCTCTAAGGTGCCTGCCTCGTCTATGAACAATACTTATGTTATGAATGGTATTCGTGGAATGTACATAATGTTGTGTAATTCACTGATTCCCATACTACGTTTGTTTGAGTTTACCCTTGAAAAGTTTGAAACACATAAGATGAGACAATTCTCTGAATGCAGGGATATAATGACAAGCTTTCCCAAGGGAAAAACATTAAGGCATGCTCGTCCAAATCAGAGGATGAAGCAAAGCCAGTACTTAAAGCTAATTGCGATAAAGCCCCAAACATACTCGTCCATACCATGGACGAAGTAAAGCACAATACATGTCTGATTCATGGGCAAGAATGCATAGATGAGTGCATATTAAGCCATGGACGAAAGAAATGTATGGCTATATTTCAATCCTGTTAAGGCCTTCGTTAAAACAATCCAGTCCATGGACGAGTAAAATGAAAAGGCCTTAAAACTTCAGAGCATAAAAATCAGCCAAGTCCATGGACAAGGCAGGCTGGTTCTTGTCATTTTTCAACAGGTCCTTAGACCAGTAATGTTGATTGATACCATTTCACATAGATGAACTACATTTGAAATTCTAAAGAAAATGGTAGACAAATATATGTAAAAGATGGACGAAGTCATGCAAACAAAATAAATAAAACTCGTCCATACATATGCCACAAGAAAATAATATTGAGTCAAGAGTGGATATCTAACGTTCAAAAAAAGAAGAAGAAAAAACATCCTTGCTAAATAAACTAAGATAATTGTTTAAAACCTCGTCCTAAAACCTTGGACGAGGCGAATGTATTGAAATTACATGAGGTCATAAAATGGACCAAATAGAAATACATTGAAAGTTTTTCAAGTAGGAGGAGCAACGTTGGAGGCGTCCTGAGGGGGCAAGGTTGTAGCACCGTCTTCAACATTGACGTCATCGGAGCCAGTTTGGACGAGAGAGCTAGTGGCAGCAGCATTTAGGTTAAGAAGAATGGAATTGAAGTCTATATCAAGGAACTTTTCCACAACCACCATTCTGAAATCTTCAAACCTTGTTGCGTAATTAGTGTCCAAAACATCAGTATACTGTTTGGACACTTTAAATTCAGCCACTGCGTCTTCCTTCGCGTTGGAGAGAAGAGTGCCATACTCGTCATTCTTCTTTTGCAGGGCCTCAAGACGAGCGTCCTTCTCTGCAGCACTTCACCCCACAAAACTTGCATTGAGACGATTAGTCTCCATGCATTTGGGTTGAATTGGCATATTCCTAAACCTAACCTAATCAACAACTCCCTAGTAAAGGCGTTTAAAGGGAATCTTAAACCCCCCAAGAGGTAAGCCTCATAGACGCCAATCCCGAAGTGAGGGTTGCAACACCATTCTCCTTGGACAGGCAACCTAGGGTTAAACTCGTCTGGGATTTGGTACCACTCCCTAAGGTTTTTTAGTCTCTGCTCGTCCGTCCTGGAAGGGATATCTATTGCACAACTATATACAATGATCTCCTCCTCGTCCAAAGGACCAGAATGAGGGGCAGTGGACGAGGTACCAGCTTGAGACCCTGAGGCCTTCCTAAGCTGCTCCTGTATAACTTCCATAGGAAGCCTAGGGACGCCAGAGACATACTCCTCGTCCGTGGTATTCCCCCCACTACTGTCACTATTACTACTGGAACTATCATAACTACTCTCGTCATTATACTCATCTATAGGCTTATCTACACTATCACTAGAAGAGGAAAGTACAATGTCTACCATCTTAACAGGAAAACTAAGGACGAGAAAAAGAAAAATACCTGTATCTAAGAGGGAGGAAAGCTATAGACGCGAGAAGCTTCTAGACGAGTATCTAGGACGAGGAAGGACAAGGGGAGAAATTTTAGAAATGAAAAGGGTACCGGAGGTATTCCACTATTTATAGGGAGCAAACTCAGGCATCTGAAGTGACGTAACCAAATCAGCAAGAGACACGTGGCATACTCCTCGGTTAGATCAATCGACGAGATTTTTCCACCAACGAATTCATGACACGTGGCACACCAATTTGTTACCAACACACGTCTTACATCTCTTTGGATGACCCATGGACAAGGGGGCAACTGATGATGCTATAAAATGCTACCTTTAAAATCGTCCATATGGCTCGTCCTAGGAAAAAGAACGAAGGAAGGGCGCTGCCAAATTACCTCGTCCGTACCCATCAACCCTCGTCCATCATAAATTGGGTGAGGCACGTCCGTCCTTAATTAGGGACGGACGAGCCAAATATTTTAAACTTGGACCTTACCCATAAACCGAAACCTCCATTGTTCGTGATAAAGCACCGGTTCAGATAAAGTAACTTCCATGGAAGTTATGGAAGTTACCTCCGACTTTTGTGAATTCCTTGACAATAGGAACGGTTATCAGAGCAAATAACCGTTCCATGTGCACTATATAAACGCTTCTCTACGTAGAGGTAAGGCATTCTGATTTTTCCATTTTAGAGGAGAAGAATAAACTCTTAGAAATTTTTTCCTTTATTCCAGACCACTAACTTCATCATCGGAGGACCATAGGCCGGCCTCCACCGGTCTTTTCTCTGACTAAATTTGGTTTTACAGGATAAAATTTTCAAGATTGTCGAAGCCCGAAGATTTTCAACCCACTGATTTTCCAGGATTATCAGGTTACAAATGGATAATCAAAAGAGTGACTTACACTCTCCTACACACCACCTTTCAATGATGTTTTTCTCACTTACAAAATTCTGTACATTTTTCCCTTTTTATCTAACCAATTATCTAATTAGGCTGGCCTTTTGGGCCTTTTCAATTGGGCTTAAGTGTGTGGCTTGGAGTGGGACCAAAAGAGACTAATAAGACACTAGCTCTAATGGGCCTTGGGCTTTTCTGTCAACTCTTGACAAGTCCAAAGTTACCATTAACTATATTTAATACCACTATATAAATATAGTTGCACTCTAGGCCTTACCTATAATTATATCCCATGACGTTATTATACATGTAACCCCTTCATAAAATATTCGTAGAAATACAAAGTCATTAATGTAAACTGCCACTTTGTAAATTACTACATCTTAATCCTTGAGTACCCAGTTTAATCCTTTAATGCTATTCATTATATATTTATGAAATCCAATTCCATAAATATATATTTTAATCTTACTAAAGTGGTTAGGCCTAACTCTTTGAATAACAAACTCATTAAACTTATCTCAAGGGAATACTTTATATCTCCGTTAAGAGACTATGAATTCCATCTTGAGAATACATTATCCATCAACACTAAATGTGGCTGCCCAACATACTGAGATTTTGACCATAACTATAGATCTCACTCCTGATATATCAAAGCAACCTACACCTTATGATCAGGTCCATTATTCTCTCAGGATTAAGAGTTCATGCAAATACAAGTCGTGAGATTTATTATTCATATGACAGTCATTAGGAAAATAATAAATCTCACAACGGTCCAGTTCAATATGTCTTAACTCTTAAAACATATTAACACATCAACCAGAAGTCTCCACTTCCATGATCAAGACAAATCATCGTGATTGATATGTTATAGTCTTCGTAGATGAAATGCCCAATTTCATCATCGACTACGAACTATAATTCTGAGTTTACCAAGAACTTGTGATTTATATCTTCTGTGACTTTTCACATAAATCACATACTATGCATCTCATGGACCAAATGATAATGCCCTAATATTCATGTTACCATTATTTCAGATAATAATAAAACAAATTCATTAAACACAATATTAAGTCATACATAATGTCATACACAATGTCAAACTTAATATCATACATAGTATCATACAATAGGATTTAAGGGCACTAATCCTAACATCAATATCATCTCTGTTAGGACATATGTGGTTCACATGTTAAGAACATATGTCATACTTTTATGTGATTGGCTAATCCTTTGACAAAACGCACTTTACTTGTAATTGGGTAGATTTAGGATGTGTTGAAATACTTCAAGAAACCATGTTTCAAGATCAAGTATTGAAGCCTTCAAGTTTGTTTAAGAAAACAAGCTGAAAGTGCAATTTCATTAAAGCTCGACAGCTGTCTCGACAGCTTCATCTATTGAGTTTCAGTAAGCGGTTTAAGCCCTGTGTCTCGACACCTGCTCAACAACTTCTATCTATCGAGGTTTATAAAAATCAGAATTCTGATATGATTTTTTGGGATCCGTGGATGTGTCTTTGGGCCTTCTTTTCTCTTAACCCTAGACATATAAAAAGATTGTTTTAAGGGCCATCAACAGAGATACAAGTTGCACAAGCATTGAGCAAACTCTATTCAAGCAATTTGTAACCAAAGACAAAGTTCTGCCCTTGTTCATCTCTTTTGAAGAAGTTGTTGTGTATGTGCACCTTTGAGTTTTGTGACCAAGCATCTTCTTGATCTTCATCGTGTAGGATGAACTGAAGAACTTTGTAGCCAACCCTCTTTCAAGTTGGTGATTGAGTTGCGTACTGGGATCCGCGCATCTGGCTAGTCACGTACTTAGGAGCCGTGCATCAAAAGGGGAAACTGTCACTACAGAACAAGTTCAATTGGGTATTGGGGTAAGGGTTCAACTGTAGGTTGGTAAGGTACTTGGGATTCCTTTACTTGTAACCGCTTGTTGTGATAATAGTGGAGTTTCGGGAGTGGTGACCTGAAAATCACCTGATGGGGTTTTTGCCGTTAAGGTTTTCCCCATTCGTAAACAAATCACCGTGTCATTTAATTTTCCCTGCATATTTACTTATTTGGTGATTTGTTTGTGCTGCCACGCAATTAGATGTTAATTAACTTAATTATTAAACTTGGTTAAATTAATTGGTTAATTAATCACAAGGGGTCAATACGCGATTGGCCTATCAATCTCCAACATTATGAATAGCTTCCATAAGATTTATGCTACATCATCAAGAGACCCATGAAAGAAAAATCAAAATATCCTCCAAGACAAGAAATTTAGAACTTCAACTAACTCCAAATAAACCCAATAGCAATGGAAAAATTAGATTAACTAACTATCACATGTTATAACTCAAAACCCCTAAATTTCCACCATAAATAAACATTAGGTAGCCACCATTAGCACAAACCAAAACCCATTCATCAAATAATTCCACCAATACAAAACCCATACATATAAACACATAAATATCACTTCCAATACTCATAAATCACATGGATATCATTATCAAAGCTTAGACTAAAGAACCTCAAGTAAAAGCATATAAACCCACCAAAAAGATTAGAAATATTAACCTCAAATAAAAGATGTGAAGGTGCTTAGAAATTCCTAAGGATTTTCCAGTGATCTTGTCGGAAAAATGATGGTGAGATGGAGGTTTGGAGTGGATCCTGGTGGGAGAGTGTGGGAAATAAGTGCGTGTTTAAGTGAAAAGAAAAGAAAGAAAACAAAAAGAAGAGAAGGCATGGCCAGCCAAAAGAGTAGAGATATTTGTGAGATGAGTGGTGGGGGGTAAATTTGGTAGGTGGGCATATGTGGTCCAAATAAAATCTGACCATTACCTTCTTTTTTTTTTTTTTTTTTTTAAAGCTGGGACATTACATTTTCAAAAAGCGAGGACATTACAGTTTAGCTATTAAATATTAAAACAAATGATGGGTTTGCTTATATGTAAAAATGGTTTAATTTGAGCTTGATTTGATTGTTCAATTGAGCTTAAATTTCATCAACTCTAATATTTTACTATGCTATGCAATTCCAACAATTAGAATTGGAGTCTAAATTGGCACATGATGGTTACATGTCGTGTACCTGTACCTTGATTGATCCGCTCTCACAATCAAACCATCTGATCACACCCTAATTTCACCAATGCCCATATTTTGCCATGCTCTTCCCATCCAATGGTTGGACTTTGAATTTGGTGCCATTTTCAAAACAATCAAATTCTAGACTCATGCCCCTGTAGGGCTGGCCTAAGGCCTACGCCTAATGCCCCCACCACAAAAAGGCTCAAAATTTTACTCCTAAGAAAAAAGGCATTGTCCCCTATTATAAAAGGCTCAAAATTTTATAAAATTATGTGTGTGTATGTGTATATGTATGTATGTATATATGTGTATGTGTGTGTGTGTGTGTGTGTGTGTGTGTGTGTAATGGTGGTTTACCATTTTTATTATCATTAGTTATACTAAGGATAACACAAATTTACTATAGGATTACAAATTGACATGTTACCTATCATATAAAAGAAATTTAAACATTCATAATTAGGTTGTTAAAGTTTATTGATCATAATCGTTTTCATATTATATTGTGAATATTTTGTAGTACCATTAATGCATTTTTCCTTTTCATTTCTATTAAGACTTCCAAAATATGAGACCAATAGCAACCTAATCCAATTGAAACCCCAAAATGTTTCAAAAAAATGTTACAAATGTGTTAAATCACCAATTATAGATTAATCTCTCTCTCTCTCTCTCTCTCTCTCTCTCTCTCTTAAATACAAGTAATAAAATTAAAAATTAGATTACAATTTTACTTTTTTTTTTAGAATAAAAAAGGGTGGCTAATGTGTGATATCATAGCCGACCACACCCCACAAATACATCGCCTGTGAGTACCATTAGCACATAATGGTGCCCGCGACTTGCACAGATTACAATTTTACTTAACTACACATTGTCATATATCGAAAATAAAGTATCTTTTTTAATTGACATATATTTTTATTTCTTTTTATTAAAATTTATGGTTCAACTGAGATATTAAATTCTCTATATGAAATTAAAATTAATTAAATTAGTATTATTCTTCAAATTAAGTATTTAATATTGTATCAAATTAACCTCGATTTGATTAGTATTAAATGATTTTATTTAACTAATATTTGCATATAAAATGCTTCACATGAATTTTTTGTTTTAGGGCCCAAATTATGTTAAGCCACCTCTGCGCCCCTATACCTTATTCCCTAAGGAAAAACTTTGACTACCTTGACCACAAAATCCAATATACATTCTTTAAAATTTTGTCCAAAATCCATTTTTTCACCTTGATTTTTGAAAAATCTCTTTTAACGACTAGATACTAGTAGGCATCCCATGGATCGCACATAAGAGTGACCAAGGTAGCCCAAGGTACTTCCTTTAAAATTTTGTTTTAAACCAAGTTTTTCACCAAATACAATATGCTTGTAGGTGTTCTCGTGGATCACATATGGGAGTCATAGGAGAGTTAACCCAAAGTAATTCCTTCAAAATTTTGTTTTAAATTCAATTCAAAGGTTTTCCATTTTTAAAAAACCCCATTGCAATGATTAGGACACCCCCCCCCCCCCCCCCAACCTTAAAACGTGATTGGGATATGGAAACATTGAGATTTTTATTTTATCTCAACATTAACCCTCTCTAGTCATGGGTTTTTTAAAAATAATTTAAAGTAAGGACATCTTCCCCCACTTAAATCAAACCATTTATATCTAAGCACATGTATTATTCTAAATGCGTGTATGATATCATGGGACATATGTCCTCAAGATTGGGCAAGTGTCTTGTTTAATCTATGTTGCACACATTTTAAAGGGACAATCAAAATTAGGTCTTGAATATGGTCAGGCCCCTAGTGATGAAAAAAAAAAAAAAGGGAGAGTGAATTGAGATGCTTTGATCATGTTCATACGTGGGTAGCTTATGCATTAGTAAAAAAGAGTGAGTTGATTCAAGTTAAGCAATCAAAAAAGGTTGAGGAAGTCCGAAAATAATATTAGAAGATATAGTAAAACATGACATATCAATTAAAGTTTTTTTTTTTTTTTTTTTTTTTTTTTTTTTTTTTAATTTGAGAAAAATAAACAAACTAAAGTTAATTTCGCCCATCATGATATGCCATTTATTTGTTTTTTTTTTTTTTTTTTTCAATTAAAAACTTTAGTTATTTTATAAAGAAAGTTAAATAAATACATAGCAAGTTTTGATTATAGGAACATAAAAAATAGTCGTACAATGACTTATATTGGAAGTCCAAAACTTGTTACATAGCGTGCGCAACTACTTATAATGTCATCAATAAATTTTGGACTTTACGTACTTTTGTGATTAAAATCTTGGATTAATGAGTTTGCCAAGTATTTATATCTTTTTTATTTAATTCAAGTATAAATAAGATTGAAACTCTCTCATAAATTTTTTTTTTAAAAAAAAAGTCTTCTTTAAAAAAAAGTATAAATAAGATTGACTTTAAATACTTCAAACCATAAATTATTTTGAAAGATAGTCCCCTTCTAAATAAACATGTTGTATATCTATTTCTTTGGCAAAACTTAACTCATGTACTATACAATTGCCTATGTATATATCATGAGACAAATGATATTGTTAGGACATATGTGGAACATGTTATGAACATATGTCATATAGAATTGGCTAATCATTGACAAAACGCACTTTACTTGTAATTAGGTAGATCTATGATGGGTTTAGTACTTCAAGAAACATGTTGTTCAAGCCAAGTATTAAAACCATGAAGATTGGACCAAGAAACAAATGAAGAAAAGCTGTTTATTAAAGCTGGACAGAAGCTAGACAGATTCTGGACAGAAGTTGGATAGATTCTCGACAGAAGCTCAACAGATATATCTATCAAGGTTTAATGAATCTCGATATATAGCTCGACAGATATATCCATCGAGATCTCGATAGCTATTGACAGATATAGTATCTATTGAGAATTATGAAATTCAGATTTCTAGATCTAATTTTCGGCCCATGCTAACATGTATGTGTAGGGTTTCTTTTCTCACAACCCTAGACATATATAAGACTTATTTTAAAGGTCGTCACATAAGAGAATATAGGGAGAACACATGCAAAAAGTGACTGAATGCCTGATTCTCTCTGAAAGAAGCTACTACGTCTTTGTGCCTTAGGGTTTTGTAATTAAGTGCTTCTTGATCTTCATTGTTAATGAAGTGAAGAACTTTGCAGCCAACAACCTCTTCAAGTTGCTAGAGTTAGTCACGTACTGGGAGTCGTGCATCATTGGTTAGTCATGTACTGGGATCCGTGCAAAAGGGTGGCATTTATATATTGAAGAGTTCAGAGTTTCTAAAACGGTAGAAAGTTTTTACTGTAAGTTTATCTACAGGGATTGTAGAGTCTAAAGACAAAAGTTTTTTACTAGATCTGAAACTTCTCTTTATTATAGTAGATTGCTTTTTGGGAAGGTTCCCCCCAGGGTTTTACTATGAAACTAGTTTGTTTCATTGGTTTTCTCGAGTCATCATATCTTGTCTTATTTACATTTCCGCTGTGCATGATATTGATGTTAGTTTTTTTTAACAAGGTTTATTCATAATAAATCTAATTAACAATTTAGGTTAAAAACTTGTTAATTCTATCAACTGGGGTCTAAATTTCCCAACAAATATATATATATATATATTTTAGAAAGGCAAATAATATCTTTACCTTAATATAATATAAAAATATATATGCATCTATTCCCAAAACTGGGCATATCTATAAGTTAAAAATATAATAATAAATAAGGATCCTTAGCATAACAGAACTTGTGACGGTGGACCATCTACGGCATTTTTTTTTTTCTTTTCATATAAAAGAGAGAAGAAAAAGAAAAAAAATATGTCTTATTAATTGCAAAGTAGAGTCAACGTGAAAGTGTCTACCACACATTAGACCCTTTTTTTTCTTTTTTTTTTTCTTTTTCCCTTATTACCGCCTCGTCACTACTGCCTCCTGAAGATTAGCCAACTTAGATTGGTTTCACTGTCCACTGCCAAGTGCATGCAACCGGGATTGGTTCAGATCAGCTTCTATACATGTTCTTGATCTGTTGTTTTTGTTTTGGTTTTAGATTTGTTGTTCTAATTAAATTTGTCTTTTTCCCTGTTCTTGATCTGTTGTTGTTGTTCTGATTTTGGATTTGTTGTTCTAAAATGTTAAAAAATTTATAAAATGTTACTTTTCATGTTCTTGATCTTTTGTTTACATTACTTTATATAAAATGTTAAAATTTTCATGTTCTTGTTTTCATTTGAATCTTATCCATGATTTTTATTGGGGTACAAATCTGATCAACATGTTTCTCATTTTGGTGGCTATGAATTATCATTGATTCATGACGTACACAATAAAGATCAATATTAATTAGTTTGCACCTTTTATAGTTGTCAATTAAAATTTTCTGTTTCAATTTATCAATGTGACAGGATGATGTGCATGTATTTAGTTCTGAAAATTTTGTAAATTATATTTTTTTTCAAAGTAATGTCATTGAAGTAAAAGTTTTGTGAGTTAGGTAGAGCTGTGTTTCATGTGTAATTTCACATTAATATTCATAACTGCTAGTGTCCTTTATTTTTTGTGATCACAATATTACTTTAGACAAAATCTTGTTTAACATATTTATATTCTACTTTCATTGTATTGTTTACAAATATTAGTTTTTCTAATAGTAGGTAGGCATGGCAAGGAAAGATAAAAGGAAAGGTAAAGGCATTAGTGAGTCTCAAGACTCTCAACTACAAGAAACTCTGTCAACTAGGCCTTCCTTTGATCATAATGAAGTTTCTGAGTAGGAGATTGCTCCTCTTAACCATGGTAGTCCCTCACAAATTCTATGTCCATCATCTGAGCCTCAAACTAATGAAGGAGCACATCATGCTTCTAATTCCATTATAATAGGTAGTATTTACATTAAATTTATATACCTTTTTTTTTTTTTTTTATCGCATTTACTTATATTCATAATTTATGTTGTGATTTGGTTGCACCTTCATTATTGCACTTCCACCAAGGATCTGTATCATGCATAACAGAATATTGTGATGATTTTACATGTTTCTTTGTTGGAAGTTTGAATTTCATAATAGTGATCCAATTTATGATAAAAATTGTTGATTTATTCAAAGAATTAAGATGACCAAGGTAAATAATGTATCAAAGAGGATGAAATGAAAAAAGTCGTGGGAAATTAAAGTACATAGAATGATAACATTAGTATGAAGGGACTTTTAGATCCATAAAGGGGAGGGAGTAGAAGTTCAGTCATAAAGTGGACAAGCTTGATAGTGGGTTCAGTTGCCCCTTCTGCAATCTTGGAACTAGTGTCGAAAGTTGTATGTTAGTATTTTTATTAAAATTCATTTTCCTCTGGTACATGATGTTTTGAAGACAATTTCCATCTTATTGACTTTTTATCTCTCTTGTTATGCACCTTTTGCTGAGATTGTTCACGACACATGCAAATTTTAAGAAGTTGTATTTCCTGTGTACTTGGGTTGTGCTTTGCGCTTATTCAATGGTTCATTTACCTATCAAAAAAAATGGAGAAGTTATGAAAATGAGGCAGCTCAAATTCTGGTTAAAATCTATCAGCTGGATGTCCATATTTTACATCTACTGAATTGTTGTATCATACCCAACTGAAATTGATGAAATCATTGTGTTATTTTTGGAGGGAAAAATAATTCTTCTAGCTTTCTTTTCATGGCATAGTTTTCATTAATTAGATAATGTGAGTGGGAATTTTATTATTAACATGAGGTAAAATATCCTTAATAGCATTGAAATTCTTGTGCTACCTAATAATTCTTCAATCTGGTAGTAGGGTATGCAACCATGCACTCAAATTAAATGTTATTAGGGATAGCAATGGGGCGGGGCAGGGCAGAAGGATGGGGTCTTCGCCCCCGGCCTGCATGGTTTTGTCTTGCCTCATCCCTGCCTCCACCCCCCTACCCTCGGTGCAAGATAGCGAAAACTTTCTCACCCCATCCCCACCCCTTAAGGTCCTGCGAAGCCTTGCCCCACCCCGTAAAACTCTTCTTTTTGTTAATTTGCCCTACAACTAGTGCAATTTTTTTAATGAATCTTATTTCATTAATAAAAATATATTTGAAATTACAACTAAATTTATCTCATCAAATTAAATCAATTTTTAGAAAAAATTGAATAATATATCCAAGTTTTTAACAAGACAATCATAAAAAATAAAAATAAAATAAAAAAAACTCATAGTATGACACATAATAAAATTAAGGCAGAGAACTATATCAAGTAGAATAAAATAAACTGATATTGATATTTTTGTTTAAATAGTAAGGTTTTAGAGTATAAAAAATTTACAATTATAACCCTTAGCAACGTGGGGTGGGTAGGGATGGAGAGGGGTGGGTCTAAAGAGTCTAAACCCATCCCCGCCCCGCCTTGTGGTGCAGGGCAAAAATCTTGCCCCATCCCCGCCTCGCCACCTTTACAGGACAAGGAAAACCCACATTGGGTGAAGCGGGGAGGGGCGGGTTAAGTGAGGCGGGGCAAAATTGTCATCTCTATTTTAGCTGGAATCAAAAAGCGTTAAGCATGAATTTTTTTTTTTTTTTTGGGTTAATTTCTTTTGCTATTAAAATAATATTCTTGTGCTTGAATGTGTGAGGGATAACAATAGATGTTAAATGTGATATATGTTATGTTATTAACTTATTTCACAATATTATTATACGATTCTTTCCCTTATTGGGAGAGCTTCTTTTTCTTTTCTTTTTTTCTTCCAAGTGACTAGAAGAATCAATTTCTCGTGGCACTAGCATTATTTATTAAACAATTGACATAATTCTAGATAATTATGTCAATAGGTACACGTTCTTTATCAAATTATTATTATTATTTATTTTATCAATACGTACTAATGTTGGAAAAAAGAGGGGTTGAGGAAAGGCTAAAGGCATCAATGCAGGAGATGGTGAAATAGATGTTGAGATTTATGATGGCAAATGAGTGACTTATTGCTATGTTGGTTTATTGAGATTAATTATGGTATCATAGCTATATGATATTGTTAACATGTTTGATTTCAATTTTCAGAATTGTTACACCAAAAGCCATTCGAGAGATTACCATTCTTTTTCACCAGAAACTTAATGGAGCTTGAACAACTTTTACAGAATACCTAAATTCTAAGCTAGAGACTTTATATGCTCGATATAAAGCTCAATGCTTTAAGCATAAGCAGCCAGATAAGGAAGTGAAGAAGGCATTTGTGGAATTAGTGAAACACCGCTATTCTGATTGGATGTTTCACATTAGAAATCATATTTTTGAGAAGTACAAAGAGAATGACAATGGGAAGGGCTTCGACAAGGACTGTAGGCAATCCAATTCCTCATAGTTCAAGAGCCAAGATAAAGGGAAAAAGGATGCTAGGGATGGCGGTCAGTACACTGTTTCCTCAAGACCAAAGTGCTTTGGGTGTCAAGATTTTGGTTATATGAAACAAGAGTGCCCTACTTATCTCAAGGCCATCGGAAAAAGTAAGGCACTTACTGCTACCTTGAGCATCACTAAGCCTGAGGATGACTTTGATAATGAGGATGATGGAATCCTAAATGCCTTCACTGCCACTGTAAATCCTATTGAGGGGATTGTTGAAGATGTGGATGCAGAAGAGAAATTGGTGGAGTCTAAGTTTGAGAAGATGGATGAACAAGATGACATCCACACAGCTTATGCAAAGTTATACAAGGTCTCCGAAAAGCATGAGAAGTTGTATAGGTTGGCCACCAAGAAGCTCAGTGATGTTTTGCTTGATCGTGAAGAGCTTCCCATAAAGTTTGATGAAACCAATCAGACTATTGGAGTACTGAGGTTTGAGAATAATTTCTTGGCTGAGAAGACCAAAAAACTTGAAGTGGAGCTATTTCAAGTCTGAGCTCAACTAGAAAGGACTTCAAGCGCTAAGCTCGATGAGATGCTTAGTCTTTAGAAATCGACTTCCGATCAAAACGGTTTAGAGTATGATTTCTCTTCTCCTAGTATTGCTTCTACTAGTACTACTATTTTTGTTCCTCCTACTTATAATGTTGAAACTGAGAAGGGTAAATCTATCTTAAGAGCACCCCCTAAGCTTGATAAGAAAGAGATTAATGCTCCGTTTGTTTTGAAGTAAAATATTTTCCGTAAAATATTTTCAGTTTAACCAAAGTTT
Source organism: Quercus suber (assembly GCF_002906115.3). Taxonomy (NCBI): domain Eukaryota; kingdom Viridiplantae; phylum Streptophyta; class Magnoliopsida; order Fagales; family Fagaceae; genus Quercus; species Quercus suber. The sequence goes on along the minus strand of NW_027070533.1, from coordinate 46,286 downwards.
GTGCATAAAAACTTGTAAAATATTTTACCAAAAAATCAATGGTAAAACATTTTACAAAACGCTCACTCCCTCTCACTTGATCCTATCTCCCTCTTCTTTTCAGTTCTTCTCTCCCTCTCTCAAACTCCCTCCTTAGCCAAACCAGTGAGACCAGCGACAACACCCACCAGCAACAGACCATCGGTGGCGCCACTCCCTACCGAATTCGACCCAATTATTCAGCTTCAAAAATTGCCCTTCAAGACCCAAATTGAAGAGACTAAAACCATTCATCTAAGATTGTTGAGTTGAGTTTCTAGAGGTCAGATTGTGGTGGAGCTACTTTTGGTGGGTCAGATTACGGTGGATTTGGTGAGTGGATGATTTTTGTGCTGATGGATTTTGGGTATGGTTTGTGTTTGTCGACAGTGGCGGAGGTGGAGGCGGAGTGATGGTGCCTTGACGGACGGCATGGGTTGTTTGATGGGTTTCAGGTATGGGTTTCATTTGTCATGGTGGTGGGTTGATTGTGGCTTCACGGATGACTTAGGTTGTTTGATGGGTTTCGTGTATATTATGTAGCTTGGTGGGATTTGATGATTGTTGCAGTTTTTGTACTGGGTTGTGACTTTGGATTTGCTGGTGATGCTTCAATAGCTCTAACTAGACAAAATTTTGCTTTGACTTGCTCTATTCTAGTTGGACTTATATTGATCCAATGGGTTCTATGATTAGAAAATTTTTACAAAATGATTTCCTAAACATTTTCACAAATGCTACCAAACACTGTAAAATGAAAATATTTTACGGAAAATATTTTCAATGTAAAATATTTTACATCTAAAAATATTTTACATCAAAACAAATAGAGCGTAAGAACCCTAGGGCTAAGAAAGGAAACTCTCAAAAGTCTAAGCAGAAAAAGCAGCATTTCTGTCATCACTGCGGTGCAGTTGGACATACTCGACCTAATTGCTACAAGTGATTAGCCACTCAAAAGAGCAATAGCATGATCGCTTCGGGAGACCAGAATCAGTTTCCATCCTCTTTTGCTTCTCTTGGAGATCTTCTGAAAGCCCTCATGTTCCTTTTGAACTTGAACAGTTTAACTCATCCCCTTCATCGTTGGATCAAGGGTTTGCTAAACAAAAAGGTTCTTCCAAGGTGTGGAAGGAAAAGGGTTCCAAGTGATTCTATCACTTATACTCTCTCTCCCTTTCATGTTTTTGCTTGTGCATTACTTGGGTGTTTTGCCTTCATGTTTTGAGTCAGTCTAGTTTTAGGCATTGATTTGTCTTGTTTAACATGTTTTTGTTTGGTTACCATTCAGTTTTGTTTTATTTTGTTTTTCATATAAAAATAAAAATAAAAATTGAAAAAAAAAATCAGAAAAATACAAAAACAGTGTGTGTTTGTGTACATTGGTACTTGTGTACCTTGGATGGCCATTGAAACAAAGTTTTCTAAACTTTGTATCTTTTGTAGCTTAGATAAGCATCTCTATGCACAGCTAAGCAAGTGAGATTTGTGGCTCGTGTTTGTGATGAGTAAGGTTAAGAAATCTCTTGTATTTAACACTCATATCACTCTTTTTGACGGAAAGGACTAGAAAATCCTAAGAGAAAGGCATAAATAACCATCTTACCACTGTTGCCCACCAATCATGAAATGACATTTGTATGCTTCGGCATAGCAAAAGTGGAATATCAAATGCTTAACATAATTGAGTATTTCTTTTCTATCTCTTATATGCCCATGCATGGTTTGTTTAAAAGAAAAATATGCAAAGAGAAGTAAAAAGCAAAAAGAATCAAAATGCTTTATATATGATTGCAAGCCTGTATTCTAGGAGATATGGGAGTTATAGGATGTACCTCGAAAGTGATTATCTCCATCAAGCAGTTATGATTGTGTGTGAGTTAAATTGATTTTCTTATATCTCAAATCGTTATAGCATGTAGACACTTATGCAATCTTGTGATGTTTTTCACACACAACACACAACATGCAATATTCTTTTCTACTTTTGATACATGTGCAAGTACAATTTGATTTGGCCATCATAAGGAATACTTGTGTTAATGTATGCTCACTAAACTGTCTTAACTTATTTTTGAAATATAAAATTGGTTAGACCTGTTGTGTGTATGCGCGTGTGTTTTGGGACCTTTATGCTTAACATTTTTTTTTTTTTGTGTGTGTGTGTTGAGAGATGTTTTTGAGAGCTTAAAATGTTATTTGGATCTTTGGTTAAGTAGCATGCTTCATTGCATTCATATATGTGTTTTTCTGCTCCTTGAAAAACTGTTTTTAAGCAATCTCGATAGCTTCTTGATAGCTCTTGACAAATAAGCTATCTATCGAGACCCTTTAGCTTCTTTTTATCGCATTCTCGATAGCTCTCGATAGCTAGTTTGATCAATAGAGAAATTTTCTTTCTTCTCGATAGCTGCTTGATATAGCTGCTTAATAGCTACCTCGATCCATCAAGCTTCTTTGTTGAGAAAACCTCTCTTTTGATCCTCAATAGCTCCTCATTAGCTTTTCGATAGCTAAAAGGCGCGTTTTAAACCTTGATAGTGTAAAGTTGTTATTTACAACTATGTATTTTGTTGGCTTTTATTTCATGTCAAATTTGATTGTAATTGCTTTCAATCTTTTATAACCTGTATTTATTATGAGATTTCATTGTAAGGGTTGTGTGATAGAGAGAGAGTGTGAAGACTCAAGCATTTGAAGACTGAAGATTTCTCGCGGGTATGCCACTACTTAGCTTCCCGCAAAGTAACACATGTGCCCTGCAGATGCTGGAATGCAAAGAGTTAGGCCTTCCCGCGAGACAGCTGTGTCTCGTGAGTATCTCACGGGTAAAGCCTTCCCGCGAGGCATTCTATTCTGCTAGCCTGTCCAGATTGACACACACTTTCTGTGCCTACACTATTTATACCCACATTACCCACAAATGTTGAGGAGTGCTTCTGAGAGAAAACCCTAGCCAAACACATTGAGAATTAGAGATTGTTATGCCCACAATTCTCTACACACTTGCTTGTGGTATCTCTTCAACTTCTACCTCTCCATTTCCATACATTTGAGAGGTTGATAGCTCAAACACTTACCACACCCTTTGAGAGTGTCAAGTGACGTTTTGGTGCTGTTGGGAAATAATTGGAAGAAGCCAAGGATGGCAAATGCAACATGGAGCTTGTTGCAAGATTCAGAGAGCTAGACAAGACATGGTTCTAAGAAGCCTTGTTGAAGTAGGAGCTTAGAGGGCTTAGGTACATCGGGTAGATTAGGCTTGGAGGGTCTCTTGCTAACCCATGTATCCCAACTGATTGTTTAATGGATCAATTTCCATTTGGAGGGTGGCAGAGAGGTTTTTTACCGAGTTCTTCGATTTCCTCTTCGATAACACATCGGCGTGTTATCTTGTGTTTGCATCCTTCTTCCCTACTCTTTGATATTCCATTATACTGCTGTGTTGCTTAGAGTATGGATTAGAGTAGCTTATTTGTTTATTCGCTCACTTTTACACTATTCTGCACTTAGTAGTAAGTTAGGCTGCGTTTGGTTTGGCTTCAAACCACTTTTGGAAATGGTTTTCTGTAAATATGTGTGTTTGGTAAGCATAGGAAAATAGAGTCAACGAAATTAATTTCAGCTTTGACTGTAAAATATCCTCTCAAGCTGAAAATCAATTTTAGTTGCTATTTTACCTTCAAATGGATTTTGGAAAACACAGACAAAGAGAAAAAGAGAGGGAGAGAACAAGAAGAGAGAGCACACCCCTTCGGCTAGCCCAAATCGTGCCGCCCCCACCGCCCAGATCACGCGTCGGCCAAGCTTTTTTTTTTCTTTCTTTCTTTCTACTTCCTCAATGCTTCTTCTCCCGATCTAGGTGATCTGGCCGTCACCGCTCAGCGTCACTGATCCACCCCTCCCTCATCACCAATCGGGCCTCTCCTTTATCACCGATCCACCCTTCTCTCATCATCGATCGCCAGCCATCACCGATCCACCCCTCTCCGATCTTGAAGGTGACGTTTTGCTTGCTTGGGTTTGTTGTCGTGGGTTATGGCTTTCGCTCGCTGGAGTTCACTTGCCGTGGGTCGTGGCTTTTGCTTGCTTGCTGTCGGTTGTGGCTTTTGATTGCCAGAGTTTGCTGTCGTGGGTTGAATTGGAGTTTCGGTGGTGTGTGGTGTTGTTTCGGTGGTGGGTATAACTTTCGGTGGTTGTGGGTTGTTGTTGGTGGTTGCAAGTGATGGGTATTTGACTATGATTTGTTCTGTGGATTGGGATTTGGCTGTGATTTTGAAATTTTTTATAATAAAATTTGTTTGGATGCTAAGAAAATAGCTGAGAAAATGTGAAAAATTTATAAGAAAATAGCATTTTCAAAATAGAACCAAACACATGAAAATATTTTCTAGAAAAATTTTCATAATGCAACCAAACACTTGAAAATATTTTCCTTTCCCAAAAATAGCATTTTCGGAAAATAAATATTTTTCGGAAAATATTTTACGAGAACCAAATGGAGCCTTAGTGTAAAATCTATCGAACCGTAATTTTAATTTGAGGGTCTAAATAGCTCGTGTGTTTTCAACACATTTTCAAGTGTTCAAATAGCTTCTCGATAGATCTCGATCGATCGAGGTTTATGATTTTCCTATAAATAGGATTCTCGAGATTTGTCTCTCAATTCTCCTCGATCTCTCTCAATAGACAGGCTTATCTCCTTCTCTCAATCACCCAAAACTCAAGCTTTTCATTTTCCTCACATCATTTTCGGTCTCAAGATCTTCGTTCCTCATCTAGTATGATACTTTCTTCATCTTATCATGCATTTTCATGATCTTTGACCTAACTTTTGGGGTTTTTGAAATTGTTTGAGATTTTTCAAAACTTTTGAGTTTTTGTTAAAATTTTGGGATGGGTTTTTGTTAAAATGATCTTTAAACTTCATGCATTGCATCACATATGCATTATGACAATGTTTTATGCATTTTAGATGTGTGTTTGCTTTGTTGCTATGTCGTGTGCTGGTAGGTTTGGATTGGGCTGAGCCCATGATGAATTTAGATTTGCATGTCACATGTTCATGCACTCTCATGCATACGTACCTTCAATTTTATATATTTTGATATATTTTTTGTTTGGTACTTTTTTGATTGTCTCTCTCTCTCTTTCTCTCTTTCTTTCCCTCTTACATTAGTTGCATCATGGCACCTAAACGTAAATTCATTCCATCCCGGAACCCTCTTCGTTCTGGGGAATCTTCTTCTTCTTCTTCATTTAACCCCACTCCTTCTCATGTCCGGTTCCATGATGAAAAGGTCAAATTGGACTTCTTGGAGAACTTTTCACGACGTGGCATTCATTCAAAATGCCAAGTCGTTTTGTCAGACTTCTCTGACACTAACCTACCCCCTGTCATCCAGAGTAGGGGTTGGGAGTCACTTTGTGGCGTCCCAGTCACGTGTCCTTCTATGATCATACATGAGTTCTACTCCAATATACATGGATTTGATTACTCTATACCTCAGTTTTCTACTTGCGTTTGGGGTATACGCATGGTAGTTATTCCAAATATTGTATCCGAGGTACTACACGTCTTTAGGTGGCGCATCTTGACTACCTTGGTTGTCAGCATTTGAGGACAGTGTCCAAAGATGAACCTTCTTCATGCGGTGACCATCAAAACACATCATGCTCAGCCTTAGCTAAAGGTCCAAGAATCCTAAACATGGTGATGACATTTTTTCTTCATCCGTTGTCTTACTATAACACTATCACAGAGCCTCATGCTCGGTTTTTGTTATCCTTCATTGAGGATCTCTCTATTGACTTCCCCTCACACTTTATACTTTTCCTTATAGATGTCTATGAGGACACGACGACTTGTAATAAGCTTATTTTTCCTTCTGATATCACGAGACTCCTTCACCACTTTTCTATCTCCTATTCCGAGTCTCCCCACTTCCCGTATATGTGTGCCACTGACGCTGCAATCGTTAAGTAGAGTCTTGCACAGCTTCGCTCGAGGCAGCCTCAGAAAGAAACAGTAGCTCCTCCAGCTTCTACCACTCTATCCACCTCCGCTCCTTCTTCTTCAATGGGTGGAGTGACACTTGAGGCCATTATGGCACATCTTGTGCACATGGATGCTCGCCTTGACACTTTCAGCGATGAGTTGTGTTAGGTGAACACCCATGTCAGTCGTATCGCGTGATGACAGGCTGTGATGGGTGGTTACATAGTGGCTTCCACTCCCAAGGCATCTGAGGATGAGAGTGACGATGGCTCCGATAGTGCTGATGATGCTGAGGATGATGATGATGGCTCGTTTAGTGATAATGAGATGTCTACTTGATTTACTTGTCCTTTGTCAGTCTTAACAAAAAGGAGGAGTAGTTTTGAGATGAGAGTAGTCATACTCATAGGGGGAGGGTTAGTTTAGGAGATAGAGGGAGTGTTTATATTGAGGGATGTAATGAGGATTCTTGTATCTTTTCTCTTCTTTCTATTTTAGATACATTATCTCTTGTATATGGGTCTTGTGACCATTTTGATATACATTGTACTTATGTTTGATTTTTTATATATATTGATGTATGTTATTCACCTATCTCTCTATGTGTTGTTTCTTTTCTTTCTTTATATACATGTTTCTTATTTAGTCTATGCAATCTACTATTTATGTTTGACACTAAGATGTCATGATGAGTTTTGTTTAAACTGTTTCAGAAATACAAGTTGTCAAAGTCTACTTGCCATAAACTCTCTTTTTACAAAGTTTTTCAAGAGTTTGTGTTAGGATAGATTTTATTGTATTCAACAAGTGAATATGAGTTGAGTGATTTATGACTTCTCTCATATCTCATTTGTTTGTTGTGGTTTTGTCACGGATTGCCAAAAGAGGAGATTATTAGGACATATGTGATTCAATGTTAGGAACATGTGTCAACATTTTATGTAATTGGCTAATCTTTTGACAAAATGCACTTTACTTATAATTGGGTAGATCTAGGATGTGTTTAATACTTCAAGAAACAAGGTTTCAAGTACAAGTGTAAAAGCCATGCAAGTCTGTCCAAGAATCAAGTAATGAAGTGCTGGACAGTTAGCATTTATCAAGGTTTAAAAGCTGCTGAAGCCCGTGGCTCGACAGCTAGCTCGATTGATGGCTGTCTATCGAGGTTTATGAAACTCGGTTTTTCAGAGTTGTTTTTCATCCAATCTGTGGGTATTTGTTTAGGCTTTCTTTTCTCACAACCCTAAACATATATAAGGATTATTTTGAGGGCTGTAAAAGGTTACACAAGTTGCATTACAGCACAATTCCATAAGTGTGAAGAAAAATGTGACCGGAAACCTAGTTTGTCATAATTCATCTTTCTCTTGAAAAACCTGCTGTGTTTGTACACCGTAGGGTTTTGTGACCAAAGAGCTTCTTGATCTTCATCGTATGATGACCTGAAGAACTTTGCAGCTAACATTCTTCTTAAGTTGGTGATTAAGTCACATACTGGGATCTGCACAATTAGTTAGTTATGTACTGGGAGCTGTGCATTGAAAGGAGAGATTGTCACTATAGAACAAGTCTATTTGGTATTAGGGTAAGGGTTCAACTGTAGATTGGTATAAGGTACTAGAATTCTTTTACTTGTAACCGCTTGTTTTGATAATAGTGGATTTTCAGAGTGGTGACCTTAAAATCACCCAGTGTGATTTTTGCCAAGTAAGTTTTCCCTATTCGTAAACAAATCACCATATCAATTTATTTTCCGCTACATACTTAGTTTAATTGGTGATTTGTTTGTGCTACCACGCATCTTGCAAGTTAATTTGATTAATTAATAAACTTGGCTAATTAATTAATTAATTAATTCATCACAAAAGGTCAATACATTCTTGGCCTATCAATAGTTCTCAGGTTTCCTCGCATGATAAAGAGCATCTCATCCACTGGATCCCCCTCAAGGATAATGCAGCTCTTCTCTATGTGAAGCACTGGTTTGAGACGATCACAAAGTGCATCAAATAGTTGACTATCCATTTTTTCAAACATCGGCACCTAAAAGATAAAATTTACTTGATGAACACAATAGCTAGAAGTTGGACAAAAAGGTGTATGGGAAAAAAAGAAATCAAAGAAAAATTCTCACACTCTTGTGAATATTTAAGCAAAGATGGCGTGTTATGTCCCTTCTAAGGTCCTTAGGAAGGCTTTGAAGTAGATTCTCTTCTTCAAGACCTCTGGTTAGTTGCCATTTATACTACTGGTATCGTCTAACTCGTGCCCTTAATTCCTCAGGGAGCGTGCGGTGGGACATCCACTGTTCCGCATCATTCCTTTTCACTCTCATTTTTTCTACTCTCATTGTTGTGGATTGCAGATATCTCTATAACATTCATAATATAGCACTTTTAGTTAATCAAATCTTAGGACTATCTGTGGAAAGGTTTCTACTCATAAGTCATAAGACTGGATAGAATGAGTGAGAACTGACCAACACCATGTTTCTATTGAAGCTAAAATAGAACAGTATATCTTTAAGAAAAAGACACCACAGAGAAATTAATACAATAATTATGCATATTTATTGGATGAATAAATATGCATGTTTTCTGGATATCACTAGTATAAGGATTTCACTAAAAGGAAGGAGAAGGAGATAGCAATGGTAAGGATGACTTTCACAGCTCTACAACAAGAATTTAGAGTATTAGCAATTAATGCTGACTCTGCGTGTGAGGGGGGAGGGGGGGCGGGCGGTGCATAAAAGCTAAAACACGGGCATATCATCAGGCAAAGAGTAGATATGGGAAACTAGTTTTTTGAAGGATGGCATTCATTACAGGTATACAACACAGTCCATGCCCAAATAACAGCAGTCGGAGAAGTCCAATACCAAGCAAAGGAGGGGGATTTCAAAGAGGTCCTAACCGAGACCAAGCAAGCTCAAGGCATAATAACCCGGGTTGCCAAAGCCCCTTGAATTTGCTCTTTCATAATGGAAGACCTGAACTACTAGAGAATAGAAAGACTCATTTTTGAATGTCTGACAGTTGTGTGTAGGATTTTAAGTTTAGTTGTAAACTGAGTTAAACAAGCATTAAACACTCATGTAAACTTTATTATTATTATTATTACTAGTAGTAAACCCAAACAATGCGTGAAAATATATAATTATTTTATAGTTGTAATATAATATAATTTTTTTTCCAAAAATTAAACATTCTCTAAGATTATTTTTCTTTTATTTATCTTAAAAAAATATATCATCATCATTTTATTATTTGGATTTTTTTTATTGAATATATTATTCTTTTTTTAGGTGGTACACATTTTTCTATGTTATGTTATGGTGCATTATATTTTCCTTTTTTTTTTTTATTATTATTTTTTTTTGTTATAATAAATGAGGATAAAAGATTCGAACCCTGATGGTAGCAGCTTTCCAGTCTATTTCTATGTGTTCATTTTGATAAAAGAGACCAAACAATACCAATTGAACTACAAATTTTTGGCAATATTTAGTTTCTTTTAATTTCTTTTTCCTTTTTTTTTCATGAAAAATGTGTCTACTCCCCTTAACTCAGTTGTATCGCCTCAAATATTATTTCAAATGTCATCTGCATAGGTTTTTAATTCCAAGAGTGAATATTTTCCTATTAAAATTTGGGTTAACTACTTAAATTCCTATATATAATCAAGGCTTGTCAACTTATAACAAGATCTAACACATTGCGAGTTACAGCTTAGGAGCTAAAGGCATTTTTATATTGAATCATTTTGTTTTTCCTCAGCTCTGCTGGCCAAAACCTTGAACACAAGCACTTTTATTGGGGAGATAGTATTTGCCGTCGGAATTTCCACCTTTGGGCTGGTTTTATTCTCGTTACTTATTGNATTTGGTGGGGTGTTTTTTGAGTTTTCCATTACATGTCTTCTTTTTCCCTCTTATAGGATTTGCTTGATTTTTGTTAAACATAATATTTAGTTATTTTGGAAGTGAGAATTTGAATTTATATCAAAATACAATTTTGGATATATATTCAAACGTGCCTATCAATTATTTGAGTAATATAAAGTTTTTTTTTACAAGTTTTTATTATAATGATTGTGGGGGCTCGAGGATTGAGAAGAAGAGGGGATCTACTCGAGGATAGTATGAGAAGAGATAAAAGACTTCTAGGAAGTTCAGATGAAGAGGATGAGTTGTAGAGAGAGAATCATGGAAAGTAGGGGAAGTCTCCAGTGAGAGTTATCCTATTGCCTCCACATTAAATAGCTGGCAACAGCTTTATTAGCTGCATTGATGAGGAAGTGACCTGAATGGTGGAATTCACAGCTAAGCAGCTCCTTCTACCACCTTCAACAAAAATTTAAGGGGACAAGTGTCATAGTGAGAGCCTGGGTAGGTGGAGATGGAGGGCTAAGATGTAAAGGGTTGAGAGGTATATAAGGAAAAGGAACTTCTAGGTCGAGGGAAAGAGAGAGAATCCAAAACAAGAGTATTGAGAGAAGAAAGTGAACAGCGTATCATTCTGTGTAAGAATTGCCTCCTTGGGCAAGCGTGTGATAAGCTTTATTTATCCATAAACTTTGATTTTTAGTTATTCTCTCCCTATTTTTGTCCTTGGGCTAAGTCCCCTCCTTTTTTGTTTAACCCAGTTTCTTACAAATATCTATTGATTTGGGCCTAGTTGAGCTGCACAATCCTCACTATCCTAAGTGGGATTGGACTGTTTGATTTTTGTGTCCTTACAATGATAATCTCTTTTAAGAAAATGTGAAATTTAAATAATATATTTGAAACTTAAATAGTTTAGTTGTACATAATTAAATTATATATATTTGGAGGATTCTATATATTTACTTACCTAAGATTACGAAAACCCCACCAAAAGCAGTAAGACAATTTCACTCTAAATCTTGTTGACTTTAGTACCATTCCGGACTTGAGAGCATCAGTAAACATTCCAAAGTTGAAGTCCGTTAGATTTTCAATATCATCAGGTTTTTTAAAACGGCAATTCTCAAATACACTTGTAAAGCTTTTACGTTCTTCATCATCACAGTAAAGATATTTATGTTCACAAGCGGTAGAATTATTACAGTACTTTTGCCAGCATGTACCCACTCGTTCAATGGCAAACAAGTACCAAAAAGCTCCAACAACCTGCTTAATTTGTCAAATTTATTTTTGATCATAAAATCTTGCAAGTAATTAATGTAAAGAAATTAAAATCCACCTCCAAAATCAACTTACGTGACTGGCTAGCATATAGAGAAAAAGATTATAAGCAGCTCCAGCCCATGCTGTCTGAGTCAGTATCCCTGAGGTTCTTTTTACTTCCATGTATAGCGGATAGAGTCGAGTAATTCTAGGCACATATTGTGCGAATATTACGAACTCCAACCTTTGCTTCACTATTAATGGAGCTTGGCTTTTGATTTTGGGAATGCTAACAAGAGATACCACCTGAAAAGCAGAACACATCCATAAGTGTAAAATTGACATTCCCCTGCACACCCAATTCTTTTACATATAATTTGATAGATGCATTATGTGTCCATGTGCGTCCAAAGTATCATTTTGAACTAATAAATGTCAAAGATTGCTAAGAGATCAACAAACACATCTTGGTATTTCCATTGAAGACGTCCATGGTTCAAATCCCCCCTTCCTCAACTATCAAATTATCAGAAAATTAAAATTAAAAATAATGGTCAAATATATGTTGGGGCCTGTGAAATATAACCTTAAGACTTGTGGTACTCATCATATGGTAAATTTCCCTTGAGAGACTCGTTTCCATTATTTCCTTGTCAAACGAACTAATACACTAATTGCAAAGTAACAATTAGGGAAGCAAGTCACTTACTATAAAACCTATGACTACAGAATTGAATGCTGTTATGAACACACAAAAACTTGTGTCTGTTTCGTGAGCTTTCCCCTGTCGCTTTATAGTTTATTTGCAAGCCTTGCTTTTATTTATTTATTTATTTTTTTAAGGTGTAACTACACTTTAACTATTTTTCAACCAATAAGCTTTCAATAAAAAGCTACATCAAAATGCACTAAATAAGATTTTGTGATGCTTCAAATTGACTGAATGTCCTGCATACCTGTGGCAATGGAAGAATTGACAGAATGTCAATGAGGAAGTATGTGGATAAGTATCTTTTTGCTATAGCCACTGGATCAGTAATCACCTCACCCCTTCCGAAAACTTGAGAAGAAGGGGCAATAAATCCAGTACGAAACTGAAAGATTATATGAAGTACATAAAAGGCATCAAAGAGTGATCGAAGAACACAAGCAATTTTAGCTAGTCTTTTGTCTGCACCAAGGCATTTGTGTTCGTACTCGCCGTTATTGTCCTCACTGATCATTGGGATGTAAAAGAACAAAGGGTCCAAGGCCACAGATATCACACAAGAGAGCACAAATACTTTGTTCCAAGTTTGAAGAAATTGACCCTGAGGATCAAGAATTGTCTTCTTAGGAGGAGGACCTGCCTCTTTTTTTGGCCGATCACCTGCATAAGGGATGCTTTTCAGTTTTTTGAAGCTTTTAATCCTCTCGAAACCCCTCTCAAATCCTTCCCGAAGTCTCTCCAAAACTATGCCAACTGCTGTTCTAAACTTTCTTGGATATAGTCCACGTTCAAAGTCATAATTCTGCCCAGAACTCTGATCCTTAAACATGGATCAACACAATATATAGATTAAAGTAGCATAAAGAGAGTCTAAGTAGCACAATATCAAATAACCGATTGCAGTTTAGTCTACTAATAAGTTTCTTCCATAAACTGACACATCTGAATGGTCCCTAACTATGGAATTCTGCACTAAAACTGAATATCAGAGAACGACTGACTATTATTCAGTAATTCAGCTTTTTGCAACACTACCAATTCACCAATTCTGCTTTTTATTTTATTTTTCCTAAACTAGAATGTCATACAATGATGGTATAAAATTAGATTCCTTCATTAGGATATTTTATGATAGTTTCACACCATCTGACTTTTCAAAAAAAATAAAAATAAAAAATATTGCATGATAGTATTTGTGACCATGGTTTTGAAGTCTAGACTGTTTAATAAACCATAAAAGAGGTTCAAGATTTTTGAGGCTAGACGAAGGTTGAACCGAAATCAAACCATAATGACGTCATAATTAATTTTATAATTATTTAAAATATATATATATATATATATTAAATTAGTAAAAATTGTTTTACATTGTAATATTCAGGTAAAATTTACATTATAAACTAAATAAACATATATAATATTATATATTTTTATACAAATATGTAAAATATTGTACATCTTATACAAATATGCATCACATGACTGCTATAATATAAACCAATAATTATTCCCTCAAAGAAACATAATCGATTTATCAAAACTACTATTGAAGTAAACAAATAATAAATCACCGGTATCAAATTTAAATCTAACATAAAATATTACTAAAATATTAAAAAAGTAAAAGTTGATGAAGTCAAAAGCTACCGTGGTACACAAATATCAACAAAACTAAAAATTAAATATAACAAATATTAATTTTGGTTCTTTGTATCAATTGATCATTCTTTTGCCTTTTGGGGTTTTCTTAACAATGGTAATAATAAGGTGCTGCTGTAATTAATTACTAAGGCTAATTTTTGCCTTTTAAAGTTCTGATTTGAACCGTGAGAACTGTTTATGGTTTTTAAAACTAGATGGTTCGACCGCGGTTCACACGATTCATTGACTTATTTACATATATTACCTGTTTTGGAAGTTAAAAAAACTGTTTGGTAAATAATTCACGGTTAACTGGATCGGACCGTACAATCTAGTCTGGATTTCAAAACCATGTTCGTGACACGTGCATATACTCAAAGAAAGAACAAAGACATGCTGACAAAATTGTGTGCAAGAAATAAAAGCAACAGAAGGAGGGGGTTTTTGAGAAATTAACTACAAAACCCAAACAATATTATTAGTTAGGCAACGTTTCAAACATATTGCATTTCTAACAATTCGACTTCAGAGGAGTCGATTTTACTGTTCATATAGCCTATTTTTACTCATTTTTTATACATAGAAATCGACTTGAGCAGTTTTCAACACAAAGAAAACGACTCCACTCAAGTCGATTTTACTGTATAAAAATTCAAAGAAATCCATTCACGTCATTGCTCCCTGAAAAAAAACCTCACAACCTTCAAATCCAAAACTCACAACCCTCAAATCCAAAACGGAGTCCTCCACTGATCCGATGCGATCGCCGGGGTTTGGTCAGAATCGGCGCCTGGATTCTTCGTGCTTCGCCGTCGGTGTTGCTGGGTTCGTCGGGGTCTGGTGAAATCGGCGCCTGGGTTCATCGGCGCCTGCTTGTTCGTCGGCGCCTGCTTGCTCGTCGGTGTTGCTGGTCGGTGTTTGGGTTCGTCGGCGCCTGGGTTCTTCGTACTTCGCCTGGGTTCGTTTGCTGGGTTCGCTCGTCGGTGTTGCTGGTCGGTGTTTGGGTTCGTCGGCGCCTGGGTTCTTCGTGCTTCACCTGGGTTCGTTTGCTTCTTCTGAGATCGTTTGCTTCTTCTGTGACAACACAACTGAAGGTTAATATTTGGGCAAATCGACTTCAGTGGAGTCGATTTCAATACAAAGAAAACGACTCCACTGGAGTCGTTTTCTTTGTATTGAAATCGACTCCACTGAAGTCGATTTTTATGTATAAAAAATGAGTAAAAATAGGCTATATGAACAGTAAAATCGACTCCTCTGAAGTCGAATTGTTAGAAATGCAATATGTTTGAAACGTTGCCTAACTAATAATATTGTTTGGGTTTTGTAGTTAATTTCTCAAAAACCCCCTGAAGGAGGGACTGCTAAAATTCAGGCTTAAGCAAACTAACCTGAAAAATTTAAGTCGCTTGGAATACATTTCCTTCACCCCATTAGATGTCCAACATGAAGAGACAGACCTGTGATTTGGACGCACTCTATTTACCGTTAAGAAGTACGAGTTCAACTCTGGAATTCTTTTCAATGAAATTGAAATCCCAGAATGCAAAACCCGAGAGGTAAGTAAAGACAGTGAGAGTAACAGTTAACAAGTATGATATTAACTAACTATTATTATGAGACTGCCATGTATAAATCATTGAGCATCATCTAGTCAATCCATAGAGTCAGTCAACGAGTAAAAGGTAAAAGCTTTAAACGCGTAACATGCCTTAAACCACTTTCCACTTTCTACAACCAACCCCATTTTCCCAGTCAGTAGAGGACTATAAATTGAGTCAAATGACTATAATACGTCATTGTTTATAATTTCTTGTGTTCCCACATTGCTGAAGCAGTCTCACTTGAAAATGCTTAAATTTTAAGAAAAAGTAGCGCCAATTAAACGGAAAATTATACGGTACATTTTGTCATTGATAATTCGATGGTTGGGACACGAGATTTAAACATTGCAAATACCAATAGATATCAACTTGATGAATTATGAATTATAAGATTCTTGACAAAAATTTACCATACTGACAAGCAGAGATAGATCCAGTATGGGGTCCAAGGGGGCCCGGGCCCCCTACCCAATGGAATTGGACCATCATATTCATTTTCTTTGGGCTGTCAATCTATCAAAGAAGACTAGGAAAAACTGAAATCAGTTCAAATCTAAGTAATCGCAGCCTTGCAGGTTCTCCAATTCTTTTGGCTTAGTACTGTAGGTCCTTGAAGTGTGCATGCAAATACGACAAAGAAAACTTTATGATGCTTTGATGGCATCTCAGAGATTCAAGATTCAACAAAATAACCCCATACCAACCTACAAAGATGGCATCTCAGTTACTGAGCAACAAAGTTTTCAAAAAAAAAAAGATCACGCCAAAGTCCAAATACAAATTTCCTAAAGCTTCACACAAACCTTTCACAATGACATAAAGATTCAAACCAGCCACCCAAAATTAGTGTCGCCAGTCGGGGTTGACGCCTTGGAATAGCCGACTATGGTCGCCGCCTTAGAGTTTCCGATTGGGGTCACCAGTTGAGGCTGCCGCTATGGGGGTTTGGGTGTTGGGTTGCGTGGTTCTAGAATAAGGTTAGGTTCTACTTTAAGCGGAGAGAATTTCATCAGATTTCCATTCCCTTGTGTGCCAATAACTTTGTGCCACATGTCCAAAACTTTTTAAATAAATAGCTTGTTCAAGTCCATATCAATACTCTGTTAACTCTGTGGTTGTATTTTAACTATTTGGCACTACAAAAAGCTAAATTAGATTTATTTTAATTTTCAGCAAAATAAAATAATATAAACATCTCTTTTTTCTTTTGGTGAAAATGGAAATTCATTAAACTAAACAAAAGACAAAGTCTCAGGGCATCGCCTGTTAACATACAATTTGGAATTATCAAATTCTAAATCAGATTGAAGTTCCTGAGGTGAATCTTCATACAAGCAAAAGACTACCAAGCTGCTGCACTCCCATTTGGGCTAGCTTGTCTACGCAACGGTTCGCCTTTCTATAGTAGTGTCTAACTCTAAGCTGAGGAACATGGACCTTCATCTGCCTGCAGTCATCAAGAATGGCAGATATGATATTGTTAGACTGGTTTAGGTTGGTTAGCACATCAAAAATACTTCTAGCATCCAACTCTAATTCTACAACAGGGAAGTTTCTATGCAGACAAAGGGATAGTCCCTCCCTTACAGCCCATAATTCTGCCATAAAGCTCGTGGTAATCCCGATTTTCCTGGAGAACCCAAGCAACCAATCTCCATTATCATCACGAAGAATCCCACCACACCCTGTTGGTCCTAGATTCCTTGAAGATGACCCGTCAGTATTTAGCTTAACCCATCCTCTATTAGGCCTCTCCTAACGAATGGCTTTGAGAACCCGTTTGTGTTCAGTCACAGCATTAATGCCACAGTGAATAAATTCTTGAGCTCTTTGGATAATCTCAATGTGCGTGTTGGGAGAAACGGGTTTGTTTTGGAATAAAACCAAGTTCCTTCTCTGCCATAATATCCAAATGGCAAATAGAAAAAGTGGTATCCCAATGAAGGGGAAGGGTTGCCCTGACGTTTTTAGTCATCCACAATTTCAACTCTCCATTGAAAAACTCCATATCATTCCTTGCTACACCTAAATTGAACCACACTTCTCTCATTGTCCTGCAATCCCGAAGAGCATGGACAATGGTTTCCACCTCCAATCCACACAAAGGGCACAACATATTTGTACTCATCCCCCATTCCACGAGGCAGGCTTTAACCCTGACACTGTTATGCATGCATTTCCAGGCAAAGAATTTGATTTTAGGTAGAACTTTCACCTTCCAAATCCACTCCCCATCAAACTGGCAAGGCTCATTATTAGTGGCTAGACTATATGCAGATTTGAGATCAAAGACTCCGCGGGGATTCGGAGACCATGAAAGTTTATCTTCAGTAGGTGCAATCATGGCAGAGGAGTTGCTTGGATTTTCATCTTCAAATTCAGGCAAAAGATCCATCTGTTGTGTTTATAGCCAAAACATGGATAGATGAAGCAAGGCTAAACTGTATGCTTCATATCGTAAATTTTGATCACAAGTGGGAGGTGCCAAGAGGAAAAAGGGGTGGGGACTTGGTGCTTTTCTGGAAAGACAGTAAATGTTACAGTGGAGGATTCGCAGGGGTATTTCATAGATACAACAATTGATAAGAATTTGGATATAGAGTGACGTTTTACAAGTTTCTAGGCGAACTAGAAACTCACAAGAGACACGAGGCTTGGAAAAAATTGAGAAGTCTGAATTCCATATCAAATATAACTTGGCTTTGTGATGGGGACTTTAATGAGATAACAAAGTAAAAAGAAAAATTGGGAGGTGCTTTAAGAAGCCATAGTCAAATACAAAGCTTCAGAGACATTATTGACGAATGTGGTTTCATGGACCTAGGATTCGTTGGTCCTAAATTCACTTGGAGAAAGCACTTTGAAGATGGACATTCCATTTGGGAGAGGTAAAACATTGGCAAGGTGACAAGCAACTGGTTTCTTCAATTTCCAAGCTCTCGGGTTACTCATCTGCATTGTGTTTCTTCAATCCACGCTCCACTCCTCATTAATCCAACTGGACTGAAAGTTTCACAAAGGAAAATAGTGTTTTACTTGGAAGAGATATGGCTGCCCGATGCAAGGTGTGCAGAAACAGTGGAGGTAGCATGGACTTCTACTAGGGAAATACTAGTAGATAATGATGTTTTAAAAAAATAGACCAGTGCAGCAAGGATTTAGAGTTGTGGAATAAGAATTCTTTTGGCAATGTTAAACGTGACCTAGAGGAGAGGAAAAAGATTTTGGAAAGATCTGAGATTGAAGCAGGAAGGATTGGAATCAATACACGAGTCAGAGAACTCAAGGCTAAAATTAATGTGTTTTCGGACAGAGAAATCAGAATGTGGAGTCAGTGATTAAGGGTTTTGTGGCTAAGCAAAGGTGATAGCAATTCCAAATATTTTCACAACAAAGCAACTCAAACACCAAAAAAACACTATCTTGGGGATTAGAGACAAATGGGGTCGATGGCAAGACCAACCAAATGGGATTGGGCAAACTCTGATTGATTTTTATGGGGAGCTCTTCACCACATCTAGTCCAGTCCTTCTACTCAAAACTTTGGGGTATGTTCCATAAATGGTCTTGATTGAAGTAAATTCCCATTTAATAGGTGAGTTTATGGTGTGGGAAGTTCATAAGGCTCTTAAACAAATGGCTCTACTTAAAGCATCGGGGCCGGACGGAATGGCACCTTTGTTTTTTCAACATTTTTGGGGAATTATGAACCAGGAGGTAACACAATCTATTCTCTCTTGGTTGAATTCAAGTAGATTACCTAATCCCATAAACCATACTTTTACCAACCTTATCCCTAAAGTTAAAAGCCCTGTTTTAGTTTTTGAATATCACCCAATTAGCCTATGCAAATGTAATGTATAAGGTTTTTTCAAATAGCAAACAAGCTAAAATAATTCTTGCTAGAGCTCATTATGGGGCTTCCATATGCCTTTGCTAAGAATCACCTTATTTTTTACAATATTTTAGTGGCTTTTGAGACTTTACATAGTTTGAAGAGACATAATTCAGGGAAACATGATTTTATAGCGCTCAAACTTGATATGAGCAAAGCGTATGACCATGTGGAGTAGTGTTTCTTGGAAATGCTAACAAGGAGAATGAGGTTTTGTTCAAGGTGGATTGATCTAATCATGGAATGTGTACGCACAGTTTCGTATTCAATACTTGTCAATAGAGAGCCAAGGGGGATGATTCACCCTTCTAGGGAGATTAGGCAAGGGGATCCTCTATCTCCCTTCCTCTTCTTATTATGTACTGAAGGACTACATGGGCTGATTGTGCAAGCAACAAGAGGTAAGGAGATTAATGGCTTCTCTCTTTGCAAGAGAGGCCCAAAGCTAACCCATTTGTTTGTTTATTTATTTATTTTTGTTTTGTTTTGTTTTGTAGATGATAGCCTCCTTTTTTGCAGGGAAAACTCCCAAGAGTGTGGTAATGTTCCTAAAATTCTATCTAATTATGAAGTTTCATCTAGTAAGAAAATAAATAGAGAGAAGACGACCCTCTTTTTCAGCAAGTCCACTCAATAAGAAACTTAGTAGGAGATTAAAAGAGTGTAGGGGGTTCAAGAAATAAAATTTTACGAGAAATATTTGGGGCTTCTAGCCTTGGTGGGTAGGGGGAAAAAAGCAAGTTTTAGTTACATAAAAGAAATGGTGTGAAGAAAATTGCAAGGGTGGAAAGGTAAATTACTATCTAGAGTAGGTATAGAGGTTTTGATTAAATCAGTAGTTCAAGCCATCCCCACTTATGCCATGGGATGTTTCAAATTGCCGTTGGGTTTGTGCCACGACATAGAAGCAGTGATCAAGAAATTTTTTTGTTTGTGCCACGACAAAGGGACACGTGTTACCATTTTGTGTATCCATCATTTTTGGGGATTCAACTTATATATATATATATATATATATGATTTATGCATTGACAAATGCAATGGTGTTGTACTTAGCTGTTCATTATTAACTGTTTAGCTTCTTCACCTACATGTTTTTTGACCTCAAATCAAACATTACTTAGATCTTTTTTTTTCTTTTTTTCTTTTTTTTCAAAAATATGCCCTTTAGATTACTTAAAGGGAAAAAAAAAAAAAAAGACCATGAGAAAAAGGAAAGGAAAAAAATTGAAGGGATATTTAAAGGACATTATAGTGTATATTTATTATAGACAGTTGAATTTATAATGCGCATTTAATGTTTATTTATATATTTACTGGTAATACATAGAAAAAAAAAATGACATGTTCCGATCGTTGTTTGCCATATGATGTTAGGAACAACCTTATCAAACGTAATAGATAGATGAAGTTACAAAAGATGATACTTGTAAGTGATTTATGCATTGTCAAAGAGACATGTATCACCATTTTATGCATTTACCAATTGTAGGGATCTAACTTTTATAATATATTATAGATAAATATGAACTTTGATAAATTCACCATTAGATTACATTTTCTTGTCCTTTATGGTTGCAAAATTTCCAAAATATCAAAGATTAATAATTATGTCATTAGTCAAATGTTTAAATTTCAAGTTTCTTAAAATTAAATATAAAAAATAAATTTATGGATCAAATAGTAAATAACATTTGATTGACAAAAAATTTGACATACATGTTAAAATCATAAAAAACATAAAATCTAACAATTAGATTTTCAAAATATGTAGTCATGTTAAAGATTTTAGTGAGAGTTGTAACAATTAGCTACATCATAGTTTGTCCTTAAATTTTGTCCATAATTTAATGGCGGTAGAGAAAAGAGAGTGAGACTCACAGTTATAGATCCATCGTGTCCAAAGTCTGAGCTGATTTCCACTCGTATATGCAAAAGACATGCTAGCTAATGCTAGCACAGGGGACTCGTTCTCAATATCTAAAGCAGTCACCAAAGTAGGGAATTTTTCCAGTGCATACAAAGCCATATCTATTGAGTCACAAACAGAAGGAACTAATTGAAAGGGAATCATAAATAATGTTTCAAAGCATAGAAATAATCAGTGATTGTCAAAATAATAATAGAATAAAACAAAGTTCCTAAACTCACTTGGATTCTAAACCAGTACTCTTTTTTCTCCTCTCTCACAGTGATTAGAAACCAAGTTGGTTAGTTTTGAAAAATTTTGGACTTGGTTGATATTGACCCAAACTTAAAACGTGTTAACTATATTTTACCCAAATAATAATTATAACAAGTGTATAGTAAAATCTAATTAAATTTCTTGCCATCTTCTTTTTAAAAAAAAAAAAGTTCTTACCAAAAGCTTTGGAATAAATGCATCGAGTAACAAACGTAGCACCTTTGCTGCCTTTTCCTGGACTTAGAATTTTCAGATCTGTTTTAGAAAGGAGATATTGAGCCATAGCTATTGAATTGGAGTTATGCTATTGAATTGGAGTTATGCGTAAGGGCCATCACAATTCACAACTGGAATGAGTCCATGTGGTCCATTCGCAATCTCAAGTAAGATCGGACACTTTTCGACTATGCATTTTGCCATCTTGGTGTTTCCAACAAGAGCACAATAACCAAGAACCGTATTATCATCTTTATCTTTCACTTCTAATTTCTTTGTCGGCAACATGTTATCCAACTCCTTCACAACATGCCAATGTCCAGCAAGGATAGCAATGTGTAAAGCCGTACTTCCCGTATTTGAGATTATTACACTCTTTGCCTTCGGACAGGAGGTAATGAACTGTTTAGCAGCGGACCAATTACCATTACGGAGATTCTGCCTAAATGATACATACTTACGGAGTTCACTATTCTTTATCCCTGCCATGTTTTTCAATACTTTAAAAATTAAAAGATTCAGAGTATCCAATAGGAATTACAAGATTTTTTTTATCTAGATTTCAACTTATACCTCCTCTTGGTATTTTTAATAGAGATATCTACGATTTAAATTATCAAATTATATATATAAAAAAAAATACACTAAAAGAATAATCATATTTGCACAGGGGTCATACCCTAAACTCCACCCAAAACACATATAGTGCAAAGTAAGTGAAAATATAATTTAATTTAAATTTTTATTTATATACTTTTTAAAGATTTTTATAGTTAGTGTTGGAAGAGGAGCAGTGAACTTTAGATATCTTTATTGAAATATTAAGAGATATCAATCAATTACAAAACTCTTGACATGAAAATATAGTTTCTATTAACAGCAATCAAGGTCATAGCAAGGATCAACCCCAAGTGGATACTTAGGTGGTGGGCAGCGAGTTTATTGGTCTAAGCTAGGTATAATGTAAACTTGGAGGTCACAGGTTCAATCCACTACACAATTGGTTCATAAGATTTCTAAAGTGTGTCATCTCATGGATAGAGAATGAAATAGTCTATTTAAAGGTTGGGGCATCTCTTTCTTCTTTCTTTATTAAGGGCAATTATACTTTATCCCCCTCCCCCCCTAAACTATACTCTTCTTTTACATTTATCCCCTTAAACTATCTAAATGCATACTTACCCCCCTAAACTATTCCTTGTTTTACACATACCTTCATAAACTATAAGAATGCACATTTACCCCCCCTAAAGTATACCCTCTTTTACACTTACCTTCATAAATTATGAGAATGCACACTTTACCCCCTAAATTATACACTTTTTTACACTTACCCACCTAAACTATACTCCTTTTTACACATAACCCTATAAATTATGATAATACACATTTATTTCCCTAACATAGTCACACATGGGATGTGCTGTAAAATGTTGCATGGGTAATAGTTTAGGGGGGATAAGTATATATTCTCATAATTTAGGGGGGCAAGTGTTACATAGATAACGGTTTAGAATGTTAAGTGTACATTTAGATAGTTTAAGAAGATAAGTGTAAAATGACGTATAGTTTAGGGTTAAAGTGTAATTTTTCCTTCTTATTTGACAACAAAGAAAGTGGCAGCTTAGAAAAAAAGAAAGTGACATAGCTATCATTTTGTGAGGATTATATTAAGATTGCAGTAATATTGCTATATTTAATTGTATGGTTGGAATTTGAATATTTGTTGTAATTGCCTCATGCTTTCAACTCTACTTAGAAAGAAAACTAATTTTTTTATAGGGTGTCCTATTATGGACACTATGATGCTTGCTCAAAATTTAAAATAAAAATAATTATTAAGAAGAGAGTGAGAAAGGCTTCTTGATATTATCTCTAGAGTCACCCCAATATTTTTATTTTTTATTTTTTTTTTAGAAACAAATACACACAAATAAAAGAGAGGAAAATGGGTTCTAACATAAAGGCACACCACAACTCTACTCAAAAGTCATGGTAACTTTTAAGGGAGGGTGAAACAAGTTATACTACACACAACACACTCTCTTAAGTAATGTGGGACAATTACCCTTTTCTTTAAGAAACAAACACACACACACACACACAAGGGAGAGGGAAAGTGGTTTTAATACAAAGGCACATCACAACTTTACTCAAAGTCACGGTAACTTTTAAGGGAGGGTGTGACAAGTTATACTACATACAACACACTTTCTTAAGTAATGTGAGACAATTACCCTTTTTTTTTAGAAACAAACAAACAAACACACAAACACTCTCTCTTAAAGTCACCCCAATATCGTGGTTTCAAACCAGTATGGATTATTGATGGTATTATGTTTTCTCTCAAACTATAATAAAAGACATGGACTCAAATTTTGTCAATACTAAAAAAAATTAATTTGGTGATAAAGAGTGATCATTAAGAATGGACGACATAGATTCAAATACCATCATATTTATCAAAAATGAAAATCTACCTAGAATAAATCATAACTATAATTATTATCTTTCCATTTTATTCACACATCGTCTCCATTTTATTTCGTGGTGATTAAAGATGAATACAAATCCATTGTACCTTTTCTTGTGTACCATCTATGTTCCACAAATTACAATTTGTTATGTATTGATTTTACGTTCCTTATAAAATAACTGGGGTTAAAAATGGAAAAAATTATACATGTAGCAAGTTATAATTGGTGGAATATAGAATTGTACACAAAAAATGGTACAGAAGATTTTTATTTATCAAAGAACAATAGTTATGTCATCGATTATAGAATTACACATGATGTAACTTTAAGGAATATTACATCACTCAATATTTTTTTTTTTATACAAGATACAAATTCTATTTTAGCCTAATCTAAGCATATATGTGTGTGAAACTCCCTCCTGGAGACTTGAACTCCAACTTTTACCCCTTGCATCCCACAAGCACTTATACTTGTAAAGTGACCATCGCACCAAAGGCGTGCGGTGGTACATCACTTAATATTTTTCAATTGAATGCAATTTTTGATAAATCTACGGTTGGATTATATTATCTTCCTATATTCTCTGTCATTGCAAGATTTCGTGGTAGTTAAAGATCAATAGTTATGTCATTGATTAATTGTTCAAATTTAATTTTTTTATAGATTAAAATAATGCACCCATAATTTTACCAAAGTCAGATAAAAAATGATTTTATTAATAAATTAAAATTTAAAATATTGTGAGTTATATCTTTGTCTTCATGAATTTGCAGTCTATATATAAGTTTGTCGTTGTCCTACAGATTAAGTATATTTTAGAATGTTTGATCACGTTCACTTTCTAGAGAGAGAAGAGAGATAGCTACTATTCAGTACAACAAGAAATTAAAAGAGGGATAGCTACCTCCTGGCCAAAATGGGTAACTAGCAATAATTTTTCAACCATATAGTTAGCAGTCAATGTTTGCAAAGTATATTTTTTACTAGCATCTTGAGTCTAAGAGACTCTATTTTGGCCTATAAATCGAGTCTCAATGACTCGATTTTCATGGTCTAATCACCTCTGATATGACATCTTTTTCCACATGGCGACCACTTGAAATTCGAGTCTCTAAAACTCGATTTTTAAACCAAAAAAATTTAAAAAAATTTTAAGTTTCAAGTCGCCCATGTACAAGCTGAAATACCCAAAAAAAATTTCAATCAGATCAGAAGATCAGAGAGAGGGAGGAAGAATCTAAAGCTCACCTCACCGGAAATACAATCAGATGCTCATCAGAGGAAAAAAAAAACCCAGAAATAGAAATGTGTGTTCATCAGAGAAAATATGTGTTCATCAGAGAGGCTTGGGTCACGCGCAACGACCTGGGTCATGCGCCGACCTGGGTTGCGCTGCATCTGATTTCTTCTTCTTCTTCTTCATTTCCATTTCTTCTTCTTCTTCTTCTTCTCTCTCTCTCTCTCTCTTTTTCTTTCTTTCCACATTTTTGCTGTGTCTGTCTTTTGGGTCTTCTGAGTATATTTTGTAATTAGTTTTGGATTATAAATCGAGTCTTAGAGACTCAATTTTCAAGTGGTCATCACATGGAAAAAGATGCCACATCAGACGTGATCAGACCATGAAAATTGAGTCTTTGAGACTCGATTTATATGCCAAAATTGACTCTCTTAGACTCGAGATACTAGTAAAAAATATAGTTTGCAAATATTGACTGCTAACTATATAATTGGAAAATTATTGCTAGTTACCCATTTTGGCCCTACCTCCTGAGTTGTAAAATTCTGCCAAGGTATCCCAAGCAATGTGGGCAGTGCTTGTACTTTTCTTAAAGCTAAAAAAAGCATCTGACGATTCCCAGATCAAATATAAAGCTATGGCATTCTTCTTTCTCCAAGCATTAAAGGCATTTTCATCATCTTTGGGTTTAGGAGGTTTGGTGGTTGCTTCAACAATGTCCCAAAGAACGTAGGCCTTCAAATAAGCTTCCATCCGGACACTCCAAGCCACATAATCATATTCCACATGAACTAAAAGTAAAAGAACAGCAATTATATCTATATATTCTTTTTTTGGTAGAAGCAATTAGATGTATTATGTACATATACGAAACTTTTGCTATCTATCTTTTGCAAGATACTTAGGAAAAAAAAAAAAAACCTCACATAAATATACAAACATGCATTAGTGCATGTGCAAATACTAGAAAAAATATATCTTAATTTTTAATATTAGAATAGGTCATAACTTGTAAACACATTGCATTACTTATTAGTTGGGATGAAGAGAATTGAATCCTGAATGTTTTCATTGAAAACACTAAAAAATGCTAGTTAAATCACAAAACTTTGTATTACATAACTTATAAATATATTGCAAACAATTTTTTTTTGATACATAATGTCGGAGAGAACTTATTATCTTATTAAATCCTAATGAGCATATACATGCACAAAAATATCAATACTATTTTATTGTAACATTAAATTAGACCAATTTAGTTATTCCTTTGATCATTAACTATAATTAATTTAATATTTTGGTTCTCAATCAAATATAGACAAGCAATTAAAAATTTTAGTGGAGATAAAATATTTGTACAATTCTATATGTCCATTCATCAAACTTAATAAAGAGCTATCATCAAAAGTGAACGTTATAGGTCGAAATTCTCTTTAAAAAAAAAAAAACTTAATAAGTGAATTAATTAAAAAAAAAAGTTTGGTTAACGCGCGGATGCTTTTAGAATATTTGTTAATGAACAATTTTAGTAAAATTTTAATATCATTTTTATAGAAAAAATATAAAAACGCTGTATAAAAAATAAAGAGAAGTGCTATGATTACAACATTTTTACAACAAATTTTAAGTGGTAAGCTATTAATGATTCTAATATGAATCCACCCCTAAAATTATTTTTTCGCCCACTAGTAACTATTAGTAACAATTTGCTGCATAAATTTTTTTGTGAAAATGGATATATCATTTCTCTAAAATTAATAACTTTTTTTTTTTCGTAAAAAATTTCTAGAAAAAGTTTCTAAACTTATACTTTAAAGACATCCGTTAACTTTTTCCATAAAAAAATGCCAATAAAATTAATTTAGTCATTATAACAAGTACTACTTATTCAAAATTAAGTAGGAACCCTAGAAAATGTAGTTAGTTTAATTTGGAGGGTGTGTATATATATAGTTGAGGTTTTGTTGTTTGGTTTGTAATAACTACAATTGTTTTGCTTGGTTTAGATCGGGTTGGCCAAGGTGAGCTAGCTGCCAAGTTTTCTTTTCTTTCTTTCTTTTTTATAAAAAGTTTTCTTTCTTTCTTGATATATATATAGACTACATATCCAACCTTAAAAATGTTTGACTATGAGCATGTGCATTTTTTAGAGAGAGATCTAGAAATACCTATGTAACTACTTTTAGGGAATTTGCATATTTCTGCCAAAGTATCCCAAGCAATTTTGGCCAAAGTAATCCACCAAATCGTGAAACGTAAGCGGTATCCGCATGAAAACACGATCACTCGAAAAGCCAAGGCATTCTTTTAGGACCAAGCCTTAAAAGCATCTTCATCATTTTCTGCTTTGGAAGGTTCATTGGTTCCTTCCACAATGTCCCAGAGTTGTTGATCCGTCAAATAGGTTTTCACTTGAAGACTCCAATCTTTATAATTGTCTACGTCATCAAGACGCTTAATAACAGTTGGATTCGAGATAAGACGTTTAATAATAGCTGGAATCGAGTGAAGACGTTCAATATTAGCTGCATTGATAAAAGGAAGATTCGTTATGTATCAATAATAGTTGTTTTATTGACTTCCCTACGTTACTTGCAAACTACTAACTGATGTAATGTTTAATAATCATTTGCTACTTTTTTAATTTTTCCTGATGAATAAATTATTTTTTGAAAAGAGAAAAAAAAATAAGAGAGAAAATACTAGGATTTGGAGCGTAATATACCAAGGTACAAGCATTTGTCCTAAATCCAACGAACTTAAAAACACACACAAGTATAGCATACGTGCATTAATATACATTAAAAGAAATATATCTTGCTTTTTAATAATAGAATTAATTAGAATAGGGTTTAACATGTGAACATATTGCATGACTTATATGAATAGTTAGGAATAGGGGGAATTGAACTCTGAATGTCTTCATTAAAAACACCTAAAGGCGTTATTTGAGATGCAAAACTCTTAGCATTGCATAACTTATAAATATATTGCAAAAAAACTTATTCAATACATAATTTTTAAAGAAAACTTATTATCTTATTAAATCCTAATAAGCATATATATATGCATAAAAATATCAACACTATTTTTTTATACAAGATAGAAATTCTACTCTACCCTAATTTAGTATTTTGATTCTTAATCAAATATGGACAAAGAATTAAAAAAATTAAATATATAAAAATAATATTTGTACAATTCTATATGACCATAAATCAAAATTATAACTCATAAGTTTTTTTTTTTTTTTTTTTTTTTCAACTTATGGCATTCGTTCCTGATAATAGTTTTTTATTATCAACCAAAATACCAATCAGTTTTTGAAGTATGTGGGGATTGAACCCAAAATTTCTTATTCAACTATTAGACACTTTACCAATTGAGCTAAATGAAACCCATATAACTTATAAGTTAAGTGAATATAAAAAATGCAAATAGAATTAATTAAGTCATTAAAGGAAGTACTATTGATTCAAAGTTAAGTGGGTAACGTAGAAAGTAATTTTTATTATAAACCCAAAGTCGGATTTTATGTTATAATAATCGAGACAGAGAGAGTTAATGTAATTGGTTGGTGTGTTTATATGGTTGAGGTTTTATTGTTTGATTTTTTTTTTTCTTAGATAAAGGTTTTATTGTTTGATAAGTTGGTAATAACTAATAACAATAGTTGTTTTTGTTAGTTTAGACCTCTCGTTGGTCTTAGTGTGTACTAACTTCCAGGTGTAAGCTGTTAGTTACACCTGGAAGAATGAAAGTTTAAGTGATTAACGTTTTATTTTTTGTTTTTTGTTTTTTTTCCTAAAAACGTTAAACTTTCATTCTTGATACACATTTACCGGGACTCATATTGTATAACCACTACATCAAAAAATGTCTATTACATTAAATGTTAATACAACAAAATATGTATATAGTAGTTTTAGATAAAATATCCCATCTACAAGTTAAAATGGTTGCAATAGTAACTTAAAAGTGTTAAACTATTGCATCAACAACAATAAGTTGCAATAACTTATAATTTTCAGTTGCAATAGAAGTTATAATATATTAGGAAAAATTGTTGCAATAACTTAAAATGAAAGAATCATTGCAATAAATTGATATAACTTGTTTTTACAATCTATTGCAACGAAAATTTCAAACTAATAGCTTATTGCAACGAAGTTACCATTGCAATAATTTGATATTAATTCTTTTACGATCTATTGCAATGACAAACACGTAATTGCAACGAATATTTCGTTGTAATAATCTGATATCAATTATTTCACAGTCAACCGCAGTGACAAAATGAATCAATTATCTTTTACAATAAAAATATCATTGCAGTAATTTAATTCGACTTATTTTGTGCAATTATTTGCAATATATTATAATAAGTTTCATGAAGTAATAGCCTATACTTACAAGATATTCGAAATAGTAAATTGTTTATTGCAACAGTATATATATCATTGCACTGCACTTTTTGATACTATTTATGGATTCTAATATACTATTTCAGTTAACTTTTACCTTTATTTATTATACTTTCAGCAAAAAAAATTTAATTGCGGCAAAATAAGCGGATTCCAAACGAATACTAAAAGCCCACAATTAACAAAGTGCGATATTTTAAGCTATTACCCACTTATTATTAACGCAAACTCGGCTTTATTTGTTTTCTTTTGATAATTTAATTAAAATTTTCTTGGTAATGCAAATATTGTAAAATTATTGTGTTATTTTGTTGAATGACATTAATCACAAAAATAATCTTGGCCCACCAAAAAATTAAAATTAGCCCATACAATAACAAGAGTAGCCCAACAAAATGAACAAAATTTCAACAAAAAGGCCCATTCAAAAATGAAAAAGAAAAACCTTATTAGGGTCCGTTGCCATTTTCTCATATTCACTAACAGCCTTCTTATCTTCTTACCCGAACTGAGAGCTTCACTCTCTCAGCCCTTTCTTCTTCTTCTTCGCAATGTCGGACCAAGCCCACCATTGATAGCCTCAGGTATTCCCAATCCCTACACGAGAATACGTTTCTTCTTGTGACGGATAACCATGGACAATGGTGATCATGATGGTGAGGGAGTCTTGAACAGGTGTAATATATATATGTTGTGTTATGTTCTTTTTCAAATTGTGCTTTGCAGTTATTAAATCATCTACTCATGCTTGGCTAAGGGCTGGCTGAACCTATAGGCGACTTAGGCAGCCGCCTAAGGCCCCTACTTGTAAGAGGCCCTCAAGTAGTAATATATAGTATATAATATTATTTTCTTGTCTAAAAAAAAAAAACCCGTTTCTCACACTGAAGTCACCATATCTTTAGTTTGCCGAAAAAAAGATTACAAAAAGCCCGTTTCTCATTTGAAAAAAAAAAAAAAAAAGGCCGTTTCTCACACTAAAGTGACATGAAGGCTAATGCAATCACCATATCTTTAGTTTGCAGAAGAAAAGATTACAAAAAGTCCGTTTCTCATCTTGAAGGGAAAAAAAAAGGCCCGTTTCTTACACTGAAGTGACATGAAATCCCATCACCACATCTTTAGCTTGCAGAAGAAACGATTACAAAAGGCAGAAATCTTTAGCTTGTAGAAGAAAATATTACAAAAGGCAAAAAGAAGAAAAAACGCCCACTCTCTGACTCTCTCCAGTCTCCATTTTGATTAAAAAAAAGAAAAAAAATACCCTTTTTAGTTGACTTACTCATCAATTGGTGTTAGCAATAGACTTGGTGTGCTCATAGATCTTTATTTCAGGTTTGTTTTTTGTTTTCTCCTCCTTTGCCTCTTTCGTCTTCTTCATGGTTTGTTGCTGGGTGTCTGGGTTTTTTTTTTTTTTTTTTTTTTTTGAAGAGGAGTTTGCTTTGCTATTGCTCATTGCTGCTGAGTAAAGAGCACAAGCAGTGCCGGCAAGAGAACAAACAAAAAGACTAAAAGAGTTTACTTTACAAAAAGTGAAAAAGAGACTCTTAGATTTCTCTAGAAGCCAATGGAATGATCCGGACTCTTAGATTTCTCTAGACTCTTAGATTTCTTTAGATTTATCTAGAAGCCACTTAAACTCTTACACGTTTTAGTTTTTAGACTCTTACACGTTTTAGACTTAGNTTAGACTCTTACACGTTTTAGACTTAGCCTTACACAATTTGCCTTTTTTTTTTTTTTTTTTTAAGAAATCAGATTTAGTGTGATGGACTTAGTCTTAGTGAATCAAGTTGAGTCCTACATATTTTACTAGTGGGCTAGTCTTAGTGGATCCAATCAAGTTAAGTCCTACACATTTTGCTAAAAAAAAAAAAAAAAGGTTTATTGCTAC
Source organism: Quercus suber (assembly GCF_002906115.3). NCBI lineage: Eukaryota > Viridiplantae > Streptophyta > Magnoliopsida > Fagales > Fagaceae > Quercus > Quercus suber. The sequence goes on along the minus strand of NW_027070533.1, from coordinate 14,830 downwards.
ACAAAAAAAAAAGAGTATTAATAACAAAATTATAAATTTAGAATAATTTACTTTGTATTAATATTAATTTTAATTTTTTTTTTATGCAGGTTTAAAGTGTAAAGTGATCATATTAAGTAAAACTACAATTGTGCTTTTAATAAACCAGGTTCTATTGTTTTATACATTAAATTTATATTATTCTAGTTAAATTGTAATTTTTTTTATTATAGATTGTATTTCATTTATTCATAAATATTTTTTAATTACAAATGTCTACTAGAAAATATTCATCCGGACATGAAAAACTAAAAAAAAAAAATAAAAGAATATATGTTAGCGGAACTTGAATGCAAAAATTTAATTAGTATATTTGCCTCTCAAAAAGCAAGAAAAATAAATTTTAATTGAAAAAAAAAATATGAATTTATAATAAAAGGCGCCATTTAAAACTTTCGCCTAGGCCCCCCAAATTCATTGAGCTGGCCCTGATTGGCTTTCTTGTCCTTTCTCTACTTTTAGGAAGTTTAGAAATTTCTTCATCGTTGGTGTTGCTCCTTTTTTATGCTCATGTTTCTTCTGCCAAAAATGAAACAATGAAAATTGAAAAAGATTAAAACAAAGGAAGTGGTAAGGTGTGTAGACTGTAGAGTTTTAGAGAATACATACCTGTAATCTGTTGCTGAATGTGAAAATTAGGACATTTCTTTAATGAATTTTATATAAGCATAATGTTGATATTGACTTTTATATATGCTTGTCTTATTTTCATACACATCTATGATGAATTTTTTTACAATGGATCAGATTTCCTAGTTCAACTCTGTATTTCCCTCACTTCTTAAGTGATACATGATCCTTTGGTTAAAGAACTATAAACTGGATATTTAATATTTAAAGTTAGGTATAATGCAGAAAGGGCCAGGGTATTTACACTTAATTTGGTGGGGGTTGAGTTTCAACATAACATGGATTTTCATGAATAGTTTAATTGGGTTTAGTTCTGATTTGCTGAAAGCCGCGCTCCGACCTAAGTTTTCAAAGGAAAATAAGGGGAAAAAGCAAAGTGAAACAAACGAGAAAAAGGAAAAAGAAAAGGACAGATAAAATAAAAGCCTCAGATAATTAGTCCCAGGTTTCCTAAGCAATTGCACCTAGGAAAAGAGGCAATCAGACATTTTAGCAATGGGACTAGCCCTAGTTGATCTCTCAATAGTCTTCAATAGGTTGTTGGCAACATTGCCCATCTTAAAGTCAATAATGTTAGTGGGATACTATTATCCATAGAATGTCCTGAGATTAAAAGGTCATATGTCGTGCACAAGGTTCCTGCTTTTGCAATGTCAGGGAAATAAAGGAGTTTGTTATAGATAATCCTATATTCTAAAAAATAGTCCATGAAGGAAAATCAGTTCCCTTCATATTGTTTTTTTTTTTTTTTTCTGTTCTTCAAAGATTTATCTTAATGAGAACCTTAATGCTAATACTCAAAATAGCATTCGCTCTCATTTTTTAAATTGCAAAGTGCCTTTTATATTCAAAATTTCAAATGATACAAATCTGTAGCGAAATTCTATGATATGATATCCATGTATGTGTGGAATTGCATTTTACCATGATTCTTTTAAGTTCAGCTGAGTCACCCATAAGGAGTTTGTCCAAAATAGTTTATTTTATGAGGGTTATATGTTTTAATATGGTATTTAGTTTGTGCCTGGGGAGACAATTCTTTGAGGGTTACCCTGGCTGACCCAATTCGAAATATTTGTGGAAGTAGGATAAAAAATATACATTTGATTATTAATTTATCTTGGTTTTCTCGTATTGCTCAAAAAGCTTGTTCATGTATTATGTATATGACATAATCAATGTATTATTAACATTAACGCCCTCCTTTTCCATCATCTCATTATTTTTCTTTCATGTTATTCTAGAAAATTTCCTTTAGGATCAACACTAATGGCTTTTTTTATCCAGCACTGGGCTTGTTAATGGCTATTTATATGCTTTAGGTGCTGGTACATTGCACTTGGAAGATGCTAATTTTAAAAATTGCCAAAATCATTCAAAATTGGAAAAATAGATGCAAAATTATGTCAATGTACTCTTATCAATTTTTGGCAGGTATATGTCTTCTTGGGCTTAGATCATTAACAAATATCTCATGGTTCATCGCCTTTTCATTTACTTCAGTGTTTTATATAAACATGTGATCGTGGCGCTGGGCTTTAACATGACTTTCAAGAAAGAGTTTTGAAGAAATATAGCACAATTTCTAATTCCAGGAATTGAAATTATATTGAAAAAGGTGCTGACAAAACTTATCCTCCCTCCGCCAACTTTGTTGTTATTTCTCACCCAAGCTTCTTTATCCTCTGAGATTTCAGAAAGATCTTGTAACTTCTCCCTGTTGGGAGTTTTCACCTTTTGCTCTCCAAGTATCTGCACTTCTTCAAGAAAGTCATGTGCCCTTCATCTCCCACTTGTAACTGTAAAACTTTATAAAAAAAATCACTACGACCATTTATTATAGCAAATTTATGAGGGCTGATATTTTGGCACTTCTATTTCCCAGCATCCCATGATTTCATCATCATGCTTCCGAGGTACCAAATTCGTTCTCAACCACCTCTGTGGTGCATGAACTACACACCTAAGAGACCTTTGATTCAATATCAAAACTGAGCTCTTCCCCCCTACTTTTAAGTATTGGATTGTTTTGATTGGCACTTAATCTCAATTTTTGCAAGCCATTAGCATGTCTTATAAGCATTTTCCAGTCACCTGGAACCTTTGGCGTGAGATAGGAGGAATGTTAAAAAATTGATGGAACATTTAATTTTTAGCAAGAATTGCACATAATATCTTCAAAATGCGTAGAGATCTATATCTTTTTATAAATTGCATTGGGGCACGATTATTTTAGTTATTATACGCATTAAGGGAAAGTATTTTCTTGAGCGTTTTCCACTCATTTGAGATTATAGCATTGGTATTTGTTTAGTCAAACACGTTCTATCAGTGGATTATAGTATTATACTGGTGCACATATTAGATATCATGAGCCTTGCAACTCTAGTGTTCCTTTTCATAGAATTTGGTATATACAAATACAAGAATGTGTCTTTCAGGCTTTTCAGGTTATTGCATAATGAGGCTAGACAATATAAAATAGGATGGAACTGGTGATGTTTTGGCTGTCAATCCACTTCTTGTAACACAATCGAACCTTTTGGCAGTGTCTGTTTTTCTGCACTGGTCACTGGTATGTTTCCTGTTCTCTACTTTGAGGTTTGTAGCTTTTGCTGATTCTACTCTAGGAAGTACGGGTGCGTTTCGGGACTTGGGTGCGGGTGCGGGACTCGGCAATTTTTAAAAAAGGTGGGTGCGGGTGCGGCAGGACTCGGCGATTAAAAAATTATTAAAAATATTTTTATTTATATTTTTAATATATTGCTAAGCATACTTTATAAGTAGAATAACAATACACACAAATCCCACCATCGTTTTATTCATTCAATCAAAAAGATATTAGTATTACAGTAGGCACGACAGAAAATTCAGTAACTAGTCCACACTCAAAACAAAAAGCAAAATACAAAAGGCTAATAAAAAAAACTAAAAACAGCAAGTGGGCAAAATTTTATGAATATTCTGAATCTAAATATATTAGGATCAATTAATTCCATGTGGGCGTTTAAGATATTAGCAAACACAGCACAGAGAAGAGAGAGTGTTTGGAGTTTGGACGAAATCAGTTTTTAGCAAGCACACAAACACAACACAAAGAAGAGAGAAATACTGAAATACTAGAAAACAAAGACTAAGGGAAGCTGTGAAGAGAGAGCACACCTGAAGGAGAGAACACGGCAGAGAGGGAGAGGCCGGAGGCGAGCCGCGGAGAGCGCAGAGAGAAAGAGAGAAGAGGGACGGAGTGAGGGAGTATTTTTGAGAAGTGAAGAGTGCGTGAGACTGTGAGGGTCTGAGGGATTTTTAGGTTAGGTTCAAACGGTGCGTTTTTTTTTTTTTTTTTGGTATTTGTTTAGTCAAACACGTTCTATCAGTGGATTATAGTATTATACTGGTGCACATATTAGATATCATGAGCCTTGCAACTCTAGTGTTCCTTTTCATAGAATTTGGTATATACAAATACAAGAATGTGTCTTTCAGGCTTTTCAGGTTATTGCATAATGAGGCTAGACAATATAAAATAGGATGGAACTGGTGATGTTTTGGCTGTCAATCCACTTCTTGTAACACAATCGAACCTTTTGGCAGTGTCTGTTTTTCTGCACTGGTCACTGGTATGTTTCCTGTTCTCTACTTTGAGGTTTGTAGCTTTTGCTGATTCTACTCTAGGAAGTACGGGTGCGTTTCGGGACTTGGGTGCGGGTGCGGGACTCGGCAATTTTTAAAAAAGGTGGGTGCGGGTGCGGCAGGACTCGGCGATTAAAAAATTATTAAAAATATTTTTATTTATATTTTTAATATATTGCTAAGCATACTTTATAAGTAGAATAACAATACACACAAATCCCACCATCGTTTTATTCATTCAATCAAAAAGATATTAGTATTACAGTAGGCACGACAGAAAATTCAGTAACTAGTCCACACTCAAAACAAAAAGCAAAATACAAAAGGCTAATAAAAAAAACTAAAAACAGCAAGTGGGCAAAATTTTATGAATATTCTGAATCTAAATATATTAGGATCAATTAATTCCATGTGGGCGTTTAAGATATTAGCAAACACAGCACAGAGAAGAGAGAGTGTTTGGAGTTTGGACGAAATCAGTTTTTAGCAAGCACACAAACACAACACAAAGAAGAGAGAAATACTGAAATACTAGAAAACAAAGACTAAGGGAAGCTGTGAAGAGAGAGCACACCTGAAGGAGAGAACACGGCAGAGAGGGAGAGGCCGGAGGCGAGCCGCGGAGAGCGCAGAGAGAAAGAGAGAAGAGGGACGGAGTGAGGGAGTATTTTTGAGAAGTGAAGAGTGCGTGAGACTGTGAGGGTCTGAGGGATTTTTAGGTTAGGTTCAAACGGTGCGTTTTTTTTTTTTTTTAAATTTTGGCCTGAACCGGAAATTTCGGATTTCTGCCGAATCGGCCGATACGGCCCGATTCGCGCCGCGTCGGCGCGAGTTGGCGATGCCACATGGCAGGACGCGTCCTAACGCGGCACGGACTCGCGGTCAGCGGCGTCCCTGCTGCGTCCCCGCGTCCGGCCATGTCCGACTTCGGTTCGGCTCCTCTGGAGCCGCGTCGGTGCTTCACAGATTCTACTTCCAGTATGCTTTATTTTAATATAAAAATTCATTTGGTTTTGCAATAATATAGTATTTTATTTTCAATATTGATGTAGGCGGGCCTTTGTTACTCATATATGCATTTATCTTTCATAAGTATTCTTTTTTTTCCTTCTTCCCGGATGTGCTTTTAATAAAACCATCCATGGCCTGGGTATTGATGTCTCATGTAATGGGTTGAGAGAATTTTCCTCCATATGTAAACTTTCCCTTTTTTAAGGTTTCATTTCCAACTTGTGAGATTAAGATGGAAAATACATTAGAAGAACTGCAGAGTTTTTTTTTTTTTTTTTTTTTCTTCAATTGAAACCCCCCAAAAAGAAAGAAGAAAAAAACGGATACGTAAACTCAGAGAGGGAGAGAGAGTTGCTTCCTTGCTTGGTGATAAAATGAACCCATCCTGAAAGTGCTCTAAATGACACCCATTTGCTCATACTTTTCTCTTTTCCTTTAGTAGGTAGAGTCATTGCACTTTGTGCAGCCATTAATTGGATCCTGAATTAAATTTGCACACTTTATGCGCTTCTATCCAATCTATAGAACTATCAACTATGCCTATTATCAGATGTTCTAATTTAATTAAAGTTCAAAATATGAAAAAAAAAAAAAAATTCAACATGTGACATATTATAGTTGGTGGAAGTGGAACATAAAATGGAATACTATGTGTGAGTGAGACAAATGAATTTATTCTTTATTATGCACCCTATTTTAACTCGAAAGATACAATTCTTGATTTGCTTTGACAATTAGTATTAATTAAAAGAAAATATTGCGAAAAAGAAGTCAAAAAGCAAGTACTTAAATTTAAACTAGTAAATCATGGAGTTTACAACTTACGAACAATGAATCAAATATGTTGACACAGAATGAACAATTAATAAAATCTTAAACTGTGAAAAGTTGGGATGAACAATATATATATATATATATATGCAAAACAATTAAATCTCTCAAATTCTATGTCACCATCTGAAGTCTTCAATTCTTCATCCAGAGTTTGCTAGCGGGCGTTTAATCCAAACGTAGTTGCTATGTTCCTTTCCATGGGGTGAAACATTGGTCGAGTAATCACTGTAAAATGATTGGCACCTCTTGGTTTTAAGATTGTAGAATACACATCTGTTGCCTTGGACATTCGGTAGGTAAATCTTATTGCCAACTCCTCCCGCCATAGCCGGTTCTGAAATGGAACCCACAACACCTACATAGAAAATTTGGCTTCTCAGGTTTTCTACTGCATGCCATTTCAATTGAGACTTGTTCGGGTTCAATGAGAAAACAAGAAAACATGGATTAAAATCCTCAAACTCAAACACTGAATACAACTGCCCATTGCTTTCCACCGAGTAACACTGTATGATTGAATCAACCAACTTTTTTTTTTTTTTTTTTTTTTCTTCAATTGAAACCCCCCAAAAAGAAAGAAGAAAAAAACGGATACGTAAACTCAGAGAGGGAGAGAGAGTTGCTTCCTTGCTTGGTGATAAAATGAACCCATCCTGAAAGTGCTCTAAATGACACCCATTTGCTCATACTTTTCTCTTTTCCTTTAGTAGGTAGAGTCATTGCACTTTGTGCAGCCATTAATTGGATCCTGAATTAAATTTGCACACTTTATGCGCTTCTATCCAATCTATAGAACTATCAACTATGCCTATTATCAGATGTTCTAATTTAATTAAAGTTCAAAATATGAAAAAAAAAAAAAAATTCAACATGTGACATATTATAGTTGGTGGAAGTGGAACATAAAATGGAATACTATGTGTGAGTGAGACAAATGAATTTATTCTTTATTATGCACCCTATTTTAACTCGAAAGATACAATTCTTGATTTGCTTTGACAATTAGTATTAATTAAAAGAAAATATTGCGAAAAAGAAGTCAAAAAGCAAGTACTTAAATTTAAACTAGTAAATCATGGAGTTTACAACTTACGAACAATGAATCAAATATGTTGACACAGAATGAACAATTAATAAAATCTTAAACTGTGAAAAGTTGGGATGAACAATATATATATATATATATATGCAAAACAATTAAATCTCTCAAATTCTATGTCACCATCTGAAGTCTTCAATTCTTCATCCAGAGTTTGCTAGCGGGCGTTTAATCCAAACGTAGTTGCTATGTTCCTTTCCATGGGGTGAAACATTGGTCGAGTAATCACTGTAAAATGATTGGCACCTCTTGGTTTTAAGATTGTAGAATACACATCTGTTGCCTTGGACATTCGGTAGGTAAATCTTATTGCCAACTCCTCCCGCCATAGCCGGTTCTGAAATGGAACCCACAACACCTACATAGAAAATTTGGCTTCTCAGGTTTTCTACTGCATGCCATTTCAATTGAGACTTGTTCGGGTTCAATGAGAAAACAAGAAAACATGGATTAAAATCCTCAAACTCAAACACTGAATACAACTGCCCATTGCTTTCCACCGAGTAACACTGTATGATTGAATCAACCAACTCTTCTGAAAATCCTCTAGGAATAATATGAATCCAACGAAACAAGTTTTGGCCTTCAGGATTTCTCAAGTATTCATTAAGATCAAATACTCCCAACTCACCACTCATGCACAAATAGTAGCACCGCCCTTTATATAATACAGGACTGTTATAAGATATAAAAATGTCTTTTGGAAGAGGCTGTTTGAAATCGAAAATGTTCCAACTCTCTTCACCACGTCTAATAATACCAAATCCAAATCCACACCTTTCGATTCCAACTACAAAACAATCTTTTGAAGTTGGTGGTAAGGAAAAGCTCATTATGTCAAATGCATAAAAATCAGATGGAAGTTCTATTTTAACCATAGTGAAGGGATTGAAGAAAAAGAAACGGCAATATCGACATCTTTCAAATAAAGATAAAAGCAACCAACCCATCTTTGAGCAGTGGAGACGTACACCTAACACTGGAATGTCCTCTTGATAAGTGTCCAAAGTCATCAAATTACATGGAGATTCAGAATGTGGGATATCCAATAAGGTCCGAAGCTGAAAGACTAAAGCATTTGACTGCCACGATTGAGCACTTGAACGCAATGATTTGCATACAGCACAAAAGATACTAAAGTATAAATTTGAGAGATGTTTTGACACTCGATAGAGAAGTTCTGGTGGAAGTTCTAACCATGAACTAAGTAACTTATCTTTCTTTTCAGATTTCGACTCTTGATCATCTTGGATATTAAGAGCATCCATAAGAAAATTTACATCAAAAGATGTAGATTCCAGAGCATTTACATCTGAAGATGCAAATTTTGACTCTTGAATGTCTGGGACATTTAGCGACTTATTAAGAGCATCCACACGAGCATTTAAATCAGAAGATGCAGATTTCGACTCTTGAACATCTTGGACATTTAGCGGCTGTTTAAGATCATCCACAGGAGCATCTTCCTCAAAGGATTGATCATTCATTGCCATTTGCTTCTGCAAAAAATCGACCAACACATGTATACAATTATGACATCCAAGATACAAATTCGCCTTCCCATTGTAACTATCTACAAGAACAAGAACAAGAGCATCACGTTCCCAATTCAAAGACCAAGTATCGTAGTAATCAATGTTTTAAACATAAACAACAGCAGCAATATTACTAAAGGTATAACCTCATTCCTGAAAAACGGAAAAAGTAACCAACAAACAAACGTTGAAAACTTGAAATCCAAATGAATTTATAGTGACAACACACACATTCAACTAAACAAAACATTTATATATAATTTTTTTTTTTATAACTAAACCTTTATATTTTTTAATGCACAACATTCATAAAGTTACATAAAGAATTCTCAAAGTCTTGAAATAAAATAATCTTACTATTACTAAACGTGTTAATGAATGCAAAAGGCTTAAAGATTATGATCAATACTCAATAAAAACAAATATGTATACCATCTAACGGACAAGCAATTGTTTGAGAATAAAGTAAGACAACTGAACAGTATTTTTAACATACTTCAAAAATTTATCACTGTCACCTTCTTTTATGTTAGTGTTGAGATTATGTGATATCGATCACTTAAAAGTAGGTCAATTATAAATAAATAAATAACTATATATATATATATATAGGAAAGAACAAATTAAATAACCAAGGCAAAACTAATTATGACATGTTACATACCTGGCTCTTGCAAAATTTGGGCTGCGTTTCAAGCAGATCAACTCTTGAATAAATTTCCTCCATTGAACTTAGAGATCAGAGGGTGCAATGGGGCGAAGCAATATATATAGAGAGAGAGAGCCCCTTAAACAAGTTGCAGCGCTTGTGGGACTTTTTATATATAGAGAAATCTACTCCTAATGGTCCTAGGATTTGGATGTGTACGTAGTCGGTTGAATTTTAATTATAAACACAATTTATTTATTTATTTATTTTTAAAAAGTTATGATAGTTCTTTATCATCAAACTAAGACACTAATCGATTTTTGATATAGATAGAAATTGAATCTCAAATCTCTTATTCAATCATCAGAGATTTTACCAATAAAATTAATTAAAACTCACAATTTATTTTTGTTAAAATAAAATTGTTTCTGGTTTACTTTAGCAATTTCTTTCTCCTCTCTATTTTTTATTTAATTGATTATATTCTTTTTTTTTAAGAGAAAATTTGTAGAAAAGACTTCCCAATCACTCCCACTTTCAAACATGTTTAATTGTCAATTTGTTAGTATAAGATTACATGGAACCACTATATAATACTTCGTGAAAAGTTGAATTATTATACACCCACCAATCACAAGTAATTGTTTTCATATTCTTGCTTGCTTCTGGTTTGAAGACATTCAAAGATAAGAAGACGAAGTAAACACACTAACATCCACATTAGTCAATATAAATAACTAATATTGTATATTGATTCCCTCTTACATATAATCTTATATCATAGTAGCTCATTAAATCAAAATACATTAAACATATGTTTTTCTAAAAAATAAACAAGTTTATATAAATAAATAATATATTTAACTTTCCCCTAATAAATAAATAAATAAGTCGTAGATATATGCAAATCTAGGAAAATATAAGTTAAAAACCTTATAGCTTAATTGGTTATACGTTAAGCTATAAGGTTTGTAGATAAATAAATAAGTTGTAGATGTATGTAATGTATGGTGATGAGGCTAGACTCTCTTCATGTGTGTAAAGGCCTTAAAATTTCCAGCTATTATAGGTTCTGTGAGGGTAAATATAAAATTCAACTACAAAATTTAGATTGAAATTGTAAACTAAATAACTGAATTTAACTGAATTCATTTGATAGGAGAATATAGACTTTGAATATATTTAAATATTTATTAATTAAAGTTTATATAAATACTTAAAATTATATGTGCATATTTTAACTAATACACCTATCTATTAGTACTTAAATTTCAGCATTAATAATAATAAACTTGGTGATATAATCAATTGGATTTGGATGATAACAATATATAATAATAAACACATTCTTTTTGTTACCAAATGCTTGTTGGGTAAAATTGAAATATCTAACAGTTCTACCAAAAAAAAAAATAAACGAAAAAAAAAAAAAGACAATACAGTAAATTCACATGAGCTCATAAACCAAGAGCCACATAAAACAAAAGAGAAATAAATAAATGATGGTCCAACCAAACTACCAAAGCATAAGAAGAAGGAAGGGAGGGGTGGACTGAGAAAACTTGAGGAGTCGGAGAGGGAGATGGCCGGCAACGTGGGGTGACAATTGGAAACGTGATAATCACATCAACGTGAGTTCTGCCGCTATTTTTTTTTTTTTTTTTTTTCACGTTTTTGTACTGCCCGATTTAGATTTTCTGATACAGTCCAGTATCGACTTCCTTGGCTATGGCTGGTGAATAAGGTCCAAATTTCAAGGGTGGCTAGATATTCAGGTTTTATGGGTGTGGCTGTGTGCGTCTCAACTCTGAAGTTTTTCAAGTTTCGGGGCTTTCAGAAAAAAAGTCGCCCATCGGTTATATATATATATATATATAGAGAGAGAGAGAGAGAGATTATCCTTTTTAATCTTTTTTTTTTTTCATCGAAGTAAATTAGGTTTTTTGAACATGGGCCCACAAAAGTCAGAAAAAAGCGCAGAGAGGGACAGAAAGCCCATTGGCCCGGCAGTACAAAACCCTAGGTGGTCCTACTAACTCACACAACATATATAAATAGCTCACTCTCGACACTTTTTTTTTTTTATTCTCTTACACACAAAGCAAACATTGGAGGAGGCAACAACAAATTCTCTCAGGTTTTCATCTTCTTTTTCTCTGCTCTCTCTCTCTCTTCAAATTCTTTTTCCTTTTCGTGTGTTCTTCCAGACAGAGCCGGAATTTTCTGTGTGTATTGTTTTTCGTGTTCTTCATGTGTTGTTTTTGTTAAAGATCAGAAACGATAATGTCTTGTTAATGATTCTTAACAAATATGCATGTTTGTCGTGTTTTTTAGCCTTAGATTTACAAAACCCACGTTTTGTTTTAGCGTTTTATAATGATTTATATTGTTGTTTGGAATATTCTTCTTATATTATATATTATATAAATTTGTGTCTGCGTGTGAATCTTATAAAAAAGTGTTTCTTTGTTTGTGTTCTCATGTTGCGGACAAAACTATGCTTTATAATGATATATTATGTGTCCGAAGTTACCCTTTTTGTTTGATAAAAATATATATAAAATTTTGGGGTGTGTAATATTATTGAAATCAATATATAATTGTTGTGAGAGGGTAAAGGAAGCTTGGTTTTTTTAGATTGTTGATCTGTGATTCTATGATGGGTTGGCCTATTTTGATATTGCTATTTATTTTTTTGTAAATTTTGGTGTGGGTATAATATTATCGATATCGATATAATTGTTGTGAGAGGTTGTGGGAAGCTTGCTTTTTTAGATTGTTGAGTGCTGATTTTATGATGGGTTGGCCTATTTTGATGTTGTTATTTATTCTTTTGTAAATTATGGGGTGTGTATGATAATATTGAGCTCAATATAATTTTTGTGAGAAGTATTTGGAAACTTGTTGCTTAGATTGTTGATTGGTGACTATGATTTGTAGTCTTACTGTGGAACTTATTGTTATTAATGTTTGTGCGTGTTTTTTTGTTATTATTTGTGCTTATTAATGTTGAATAGATTATAATATAATCCCAAGAGATTATATATATATATATATCCCCATCTTATTGTCTTAATATTTCAAAAAATGTCATGTCCTATGTCATTGTTTGCTATGTAATTTGAAAACTTAAAATAAACACTAAATATGCCCATAAATGAATAATGCGCGCGCGCGCGCGCACACACACACACATATATATATATATTCCCACTTTGTTGTGTCTTAATTTTTCAAGAATTGCCACTTTGTGTTCTTCTTATTAGAAAAGGAAAAAAAGAGTATAACTTGTGTTAACCATAAATTTGTTTATGTACTTGGTACTTAAATGTGACAAAGTTATCGTTTGGGTGGGCAGGTGTTAATTTGATTCTTGGAGTAAGAACTCTCGGTGCAAATACTTTTTGTTTCACATTAAAGGCTAGCCAAGATGGTACGTGATTTGTATCTTATTATATTTGGCTTCTTCAGTACTTCCCTTGTCGATTTTATTCTTTTCACTTTGTATTATCTGAATGGAGAAATATACTTGATGCTTGCAGGTGAAGTTCACTGCTGATGAGCTCCGCAGGATTATGGACCTGAAGGAGAACATTCGTAACATGTCTGTTATTGCACATGTTGATCATGGTATAGTTTCTATTGTACTTTGGGTTATTAGATCTAATTTAGTTAGAGATCACTTCAATTTCTAAATGTTGCATGGATGTGGATTTTATTTCTGCTTCTCTAACTAATCTATTTTTTTCTAGCAAGAAACAACTAGTCTAGTAATAAAATTGTCATTGGTGGTTGGAGGCATAGTAGTTGGTAACTGTAGCATGCAAAATTGGGATGTTTTTCCATTACAGTCAAGTGATATGTTGATTTTAATTTTTACCTCTTCATTTTTGAAACACAATTTGATTTTAGTTTTTAATTCTTTGATCTATGTATAACAATGATGCTGTAAACTATGTGTTGCTACTACAGTGAGTATTTTTTATTAGGCACGAATACCTGCATTATGGTTATCTTTTTAGTTGATGTCCTCGTAATGTTATGTAATATTGTGACTTTTAACTATTGCCATACTTTCTTTAGAATGGCTTATATGCTTTCATTATGTTATGTGGAGTGTTTTCTTGGCACAAGTTCTGATGATGTATTTAAAACAAATTCAGGGAAGTCAACACTTACCGATTCCCTTGTGGCGGCTGCTGGTATCATTGCTCAGGAAGTTGCTGGTGATGTCCGCATGACAGATACCCGTGCTGACGAGGCAGAGCGTGGAATCACCATCAAATCCACAGGTATCTCTCTCTATTACGAGATGAGTGATGAGTCTCTAAAGAGCTACAAGGGAGAGCGTAATGGAAATGAGTACCTGATCAATCTCATCGATTCCCCCGGGCACGTTGACTTCTCATCTGAGGTCACAGCTGCTCTTCGCATTACTGATGGTGCTCTTGTTGTGGTTGATTGTATTGAGGGTGTCTGTGTTCAAACGGAAACCGTGCTCCGACAAGCCCTGGGAGAGAGGATTAGACCTGTTTTGACAGTTAACAAGATGGACCGGTGCTTCCTGGAGCTCCAGGTTGATGGAGAGGAGGCTTACACGTCATTCCAGAAGGTTATTGAGAATGCAAATGTCATCATGGCCACATATGAAGATCCCCTTCTTGGTGATGTTCAGGTATACCCTGAGAAAGGCACAGTTGCTTTCTCTGCTGGTTTGCATGGTTGGGCTTTTACTCTAACCAATTTTGCCAAGATGTATGCCTCCAAGTTTGGAGTTGATGAGTCCAAGATGATGGAACGACTCTGGGGTGAGAACTTCTTTGATCCTGCTACCAAGAAGTGGACAACTAAGAACACTGGCTCTCCTACCTGCAAGCGTGGTTTCGTTCAGTTCTGTTATGAACCTATCAAGCAGATAATCAACACTTGTATGAATGATCAGAAGGATAAGTTGTGGCCTATGCTGGCAAAGCTTGGTGTTACCATGAAGTCAGAAGAGAAGGAGTTGATGGGGAAGCCATTGATGAAGCGTGTCATGCAGAACTGGCTGCCAGCAAGTAGTGCCCTCTTGGAAATGATGATCTTTCACCTTCCATCCCCTTCCACAGCCCAAAAGTATCGCGTTGAAAACTTGTATGAAGGTCCCCTTGATGATAGTTATGCTAGTGCTATCCGGAACTGTGATCCTGAAGGGCCCTCATGCTCTATGTATCAAAAATGATTCCTGCCTCAGATAAGGGTAGGTTCTTTGCTTTTGGTCGTGTCTTCTCTGGCAAGGTCTCCACAGGTTTGAAGGTTAGAATTATGGGTCCAAACTTTGTCCCCGGGGAAAAGAAGGACCTTTATCTTAAAAGTGTGCAGAGAACTGTTATCTGGATGGGGAAGAAGCAGGAAACTGTTGAG
>NW_027070532.1:34926-96108 GCF_002906115.3 Quercus suber | reverse complement strand
TCTTACAACTCTCAAAGCTCTCTTTAGTGAGAAGGAGCTGAGAGAGAAGAAGCATGAGACCACCATCTCTCACAATCCAATACAGATCTATGGAACCATACTGTCTCTGATACTCATTGGGCCACTCATCAAGACCCTTAACAATAACAACAGCCTTGTTTGCAACAATACAGTCATTTATTATTCCAACAAAGGTAGCAGGGATTTCAGTTAAGTTTTCACGACGCCATATTTCAGGGTAACGCATCACAACAATGTTTGGCTTCAGATTACCAAGGCCCATGGTTTGAACAATGCCACGGAAGCCTTCAGACATACTAGGTGCTACAACTATCTCCGCCACACCTTCACAACGCTTGTAATCAAGGTAGGTAGCAAGCTGCTTGCAGGCAGTCTTAGCATCTTCAGCACATTCATGATAGTCTCCATCTAGTATGGAGAAAAAGATAGACATTCCTCGGCCCTTTTTCTTCATGCAGTTCGCAAAATCAGCAAGTTTTGGATGGCAAGGTACATTTTCTGGTAGTTTCCCCCATGGCCTGCAAAATACCAGTGGGATTGGATACCAATTCTTTGGGTGCACTTGGTTTGCTGCAAAAATAAAGATAATTAAATTACAATATTGGAACAGACATATATGCATTCATGATATGTTCATACACAGAACAAGGGATTACAGGCCCCACCCAACTTTTAAAAAATTGGCACAGGGTACCTTTCACAATTCAATGAGGATGGGAAATCACTAATGAAGAGTAATAAGAGGTCATGGTATAGTCTTCTCAGAAGTATACACACCTCCCAGTGACCGGAGACTGCGGAGAGCTAGTTGAAAATATGCACTCTTGAAACCATCACCCCAGTCCCCAGCCTTTCCTTTAAGACTAACATAATAATATATAAGGCTTGCAAGGGCTAGGGACACTATAGTGAATGCCCAAGAGATTAAGAACATAATCACTGCATGCAAAACAAAAGAACCACGTAAGTATGACGGTCAGAGTATATCAAACCAGACTGGCTGCACACACATACATACACATGGGCATGACCTGTGCACCCAAACAAAATTACAAATAAGATACATGACAAGGAAGCATACCTATACAAAGTGATGCTCCAAGAAGAGAGAGGCTCCAGTGGTGAAATTTCCACCGAGGACGCCAGCTGGGAGCATCTAGAAGATCCAGAAGGAAGCAAGATAAGTTCACACCACAATAACACAGAAGGAAAAACATAGTTATAGTCGGTGTGATAAGATCCAGGTTCCCAATTACGACACACCCAATACAGATGAATGCAGTAAAGAGGGTAGCAATGTAAGGCTCATTCCCATCTGCAACCTTGAAGTAGTTAAGAATAGGCAGGATGTCATCATTGGCTATTGCTGCAAGAAGGCGTGGGGCACCTGTCAGGCTCTGAAGAGCAGCCCTAATGTTGAAAGAATGATTCCAACGTAAACAATGACCGGGAAAGGCCAAGCAATTGTAGCTGTAAGTAACCTGCATAAAAACTTGATTTCAGTTTTCAAAGTTCATACGGTTAAAAGAAGTTTATTAATTAACTCAAATTCATGAAAACATTTTCTTTTTAACACACATTAAAATGGAAGTCTTACAACCTGAAAAAAAGTAATACGAATATGCACTCAAAACTGACACAAGACAGTTACCAAAAGAAGTTTTTCTTTTCTCTACCAGTCCTCAAACCATGGACCTTTTACTTTGTGATCCCCACACAGCCAACAGGTCACATGGAAGGCTAGTAGAGATAATAATAAACAGGACCAAGGGCAACTAAGCCAGCTGTTTAACCCCTAAATCAATAAACAACTGGGTGCTGCTGGGTGCTGCAGACGACAGATTAGTGATAAGAAGACACCATCATAAACTATTCAGCAATCTTTGACTAGATGTAGTTATTTATGATTCATAAATATTTCAGGTTGAAAGAATGTCAAAGAGAAGGATGTAACCCAAGCGCAATATAGGAGCAATTCATTTAAGTATCTCATATTTTTAATCCTCTTGTAAACCCTAGGAATAATTTCTTGGTTGTGCAAACCAAAGAGAATGATGACCTAACTTAGATTGCACCAAGTGTGAAACCAAGTGGATTTATTACTTATTCATCCAGGTTTTCTAAGAATAATGTACGTATTTGGATCTTTAATATATTCTTCATGACATTCTTTACAATATCTAACTCCTGCAGACAAAGATTATTCTACAAGGTTGCTAAGATTATTCTATAGAGATAATTATCCATATTCAAAAAATAAAAGCATGGATAATTATCTCTATAGAATAATCTTAGCAACCTTGTAGAATAATCTGTCTGCAGGAGTTAGATATTGTAAAGAATGTCATGAAGAATATATTAAAGATCCAAATACGTACATTATTCTTAGAAAACCTGGATGAATAAGTAATAAATCCACTTGGTTTCACGCTTGGTGCAATCTAAGTTAGGTCATCATTCTCTTTGGGTACTCCTAGTTATGTGTTTGCTAAAAATTGAAAGCT
Source organism: Quercus suber (assembly GCF_002906115.3). Classification (NCBI taxonomy): domain Eukaryota; kingdom Viridiplantae; phylum Streptophyta; class Magnoliopsida; order Fagales; family Fagaceae; genus Quercus; species Quercus suber. Next base: position 93,583 of record NW_027070532.1, on the reverse strand, counting down.
TTGAAAGAAGACATTATTCAATGGAATCACCAAGAGTTTGGCAATGTTGGGCGCAGGAAGAAAGATTTATTGGGGGCTCTAGTGTTACTAGATGCTAAGGAAGGGGTTATTGGACTCACTGAGACGGAGAGAAAGGAGAGGATTTAAGTGAAATCGCAAGTAAATCATCTTCTTTCTCTAGAGGAGATTTCTTGGAAACAAAAATCAAGGATGCTATGCATTAAGGAGGGAGATAATAATACGAAGTTCTTCCACAAGATGGCCAATTCTCATAGAAGTTATAACCATCTGAGTTTCTTAGAAGTTGATGGGGTGATTTATGAGGAAGAAGCAAAAGTGGCTGCTCAGGTAGTTCAATTTTATAAAGCTCTATATCAGGAGCCTGAGGAGTGGAGACCTTTTGTGGAAGGACTGGAGTTTGATCGAACAGGGGATTTGGAGAAGGGCTGGTTGGAGAGGAGTTTTGAGAAGGATGAGATTCTATCAGTGGTCAGAGATATGGAAAGGGATAAAGCTCCAGGTCCAAATGTCTTTTCTATGGCCTTTTTTCATCATTGCTGGAGAATAGTAGAAAGAGATGTTTTAGCAATTTTTGAAGAGTTCTTTCAACACTGCAAGTTTGGGATTCAAGTCTTTTGCATTGCAGAGGAAGATACTGATGCTGAGGCGCTCAAGGCTGATGTGAAGAAGTTTCTGTACGATCTTCGGATGCAAGCTGAGGTGATTGTTGTAACGATGAAATCGTGGGATTCACAGGCAGAGGGTGGGTCTCAGCCAGATGATTCAATGGAGGCATTCACTGGTGCGCAACAGCGGGTTGCTGCATACTTAGCTGAGATGAAGGCAGCGGCTGAGAAAAATGGGACCCCACTAATGGCTGATGGAAAGTCAGTTGTTGTGAATGAGCAGCAGGTGGAGAAGTTTCTTTACACAACTCTGAAGTTAAATTCAACGATACTAAGATACTCAAGAATGGCTGCAGTTGTGCTTGTGAGCCTACCGCCGCCTCCAGTGAACCACCCGGCATATTTCTACATGGAGTACATGGATTTGTTGGTAGAGAATGTTCAAAGGCTTTTGATGGTTAGAGGATACCGTAGAGATGTGGTAACTCTGTTCACATAGTTGTCAGTGGACTGCAATTCTGGACCGTAATTACTGCATTGTTCATATTATTATTATTATTATTATTTTTTTGTTCCCCCCTCTCTAATTTTTGTATTTTAAATGTTACATTTATTCTTTTTTATTCTCTTTTGCAAAAAGCGGTATTTTGTTATTTCATTCACTAATGTAGAAATTTTGGAATTACTCGTTCTTTTGGGGGAACTTTATAATTTTAGTAAAAAGTTTAGAATCAAATTTCACAGAATTGAGACAATCTTTCTTTGAACTACAACATACATTTGATAAATATTTAAGATTTCTCTTTACGTGGCAACCATTTTGATGGAGCATCTCTCTCTCTCTCTCTCTCTCTCTGATACACACACAAGTCATTCAGAGATTTTTCTTTCGTTTTAAAGTTTTACTTAACAACCATTGATTGAAATTTGCATGCGCATGTATATTATTATAGTACTACCACCAAAGTTGGTTACTCTTCATTTTCCCTCTTGAAAAATCTTGGTTTTTTTGTTTTTTTTTTTTTCAACTTGATGGTAGGTTATGATTGTGTAGGGTACTTTAGAATTAACTCCCTTTACAAGATTGATGTGGCAATTTTTAAATACAAAACAAAAATTATTTAAAAAATCATATATATATATATATATAATCAAGGGAGAGAAAATTCAATTAAAATCTAAATAAGAGTCTAATCTTGTGTCATGTGTCCTATTTAAACTTTTTAATTTTTGTGTCAAATAAGTTAATTAAGTATAAAATACAAAAAGTCCAATATAAATGAACCATAAAAAATCCAATATAAATGAACCATAAAAAATCCAATTATATATCTAAAATTAAGGAAAGAGAAAGTTTGAAAGATTATGCTTTTCAATTTCATTTTTTTGTGTAGTTAAAATTAATTCAAATTTATCAACTTTTTACATAATACTATGAGCAATGCTTATTTATTAAGTAAAAATTTATTTATAAGTGTATGTGTTATACCTATGCATATACATGAGGTTTTAAACTACTTTATTTATCATGTTGTGCATGATACCATTCAGATTCAATATACAAGTCTTTTGTACTAAAATTGATGGCAACTTTAACATTTTTCTATAATTAATGTCATTCTTTGATGGGGTTAAATTGATTGTCATTGTGTGAATATCCTTTGTCTATTGTCTTTAAAAGTTATAGAGATTAGTTGCTTTGTGACGCTGCTATTATCAACGGAATTTTTCCAGCTGTTTGGTATCTGCCTTAGTGGCACAAGGGACAGAGGTCAGTTATGTTTTTCTGTAGAAAAAACATGTACAGGGTCTACGTTTTGCAGTAGGAATCAACGTCTTATAAAGTTATGATTCTCGGATTTATCTCCCACTTTGAAGTTTCAGTGTATTTATAAAGCTTCTGAACATGCTCGCTGGCAAAATCTTTGAAAATAGAGGTTCTTCAAATCAGGTTGATATGTTTTAGTTTTCTCTTATTCTTATGGTTCTTAAACTTTTGATCATTTTTAGGAAAAGAAGAGTTCAACTGTTATCATTTTTGCATTTTTTTTGTTGCCTTAGAAAGCAAAAGCTACAATAAAATAAGAAAGAATATGCAGTCATTTGCTTCACTCACATAAGAATCCAATATGACTGTTTCCGTTGACTTGCAACTTGTTCAAACTATATGACAATAAAAAAAAAAAAAAACAATATTATGCCTGTATTCTGCATCCAAAATTTTCATTCAAATTGGACCCACTTTCATTTTTTGTGCATATTACTAGAATGGCTGGGACTGAAGCGTCAATAAATGGTTTTCATGACTTCCCCAAGAACTCATTCCAGAGTTGGGGCAACTATTTCCAAGCACTAATGGAAATACCACACCGGTTGTTGGACCGGATTATGAGCCGATCACTTGACCAAACGGAGCTGGTGAAAGTGAAGGCTGAGAGCCAGCATGAGATGAAGAAGACACTGACTTGGTGGGATCTCATTTGGTTTGGCATGGGCGCTGTTATTGGTTCTGGTATCTTGGTGCTCACTGGTCTTGAGACCCAGTCACATGCTGGTCGTGCTGTTGTGTTATCTTATGTTATTTCTGGAATTTCTGCCTTGCTTTCTGTTTTCGGTTACACTGAGTTTGCCGTGGAGATCCCTGTAGCAGGTAAAAGCTTTTTGATCCTACAATTTTTTCCCCCATTAAAAATGATAAAAAATCTAGTTTTTATGTCCATCGTATGATCAAGTGGTTTGTATACTACTGATCACTTCATCTTCACTATCAAGGCTGGCCCTTCCACTAGGCCAATTAGGCCATTGCCTAAGGTCCCCAAGTGGAAGGGGCTCAAAATTTTGAAAAAGAAGGGATAGTAGAAATTAAAATTGAAAGTTTTCAGTTCTTATTGGGTATGACTATTTGGTATAATATATTATTTGCTGTCAACTTTATTAGTAAATGTGGGGCTAAAAAGTCAGGCAGCCTCGGCCCACTTCAAACCAGGCCCAGAGGCCCATGCCGAGGATGCATGTGGGGTTCGAGGATAAAAGTACGATGTCTAGCCCCCAAGGAACAGGTTCGAGGACGACCCCGTCCTCGGACATTCGAGACCTCAGAAATACACGAGCACCCTACTACCAAAGAGGGGTCTTTTTAAATATCCGAGAAGGAAAGGGCAAGCGCCACGCGTCGACAACGGGAGCACGGTGAAGGAGCAAGTCTAAGGCGAGCTGTCACCTTCACATTAAATGCCCTCAACTAACGTCCTGGCCGCATTAATGAGGAGGAGATTACAGAACAGTGTTGCCTTGGTTGCCGCAACCCACAGGAAGAACGGGAAGGTGGCTGATGGGACAGGTACTCAAGTGGTGGTCTGGTTGCTCAACAAATGTAGAGCTGTGATCAATGGGGAAAGGAGTATATAATGTAAGGGATCCCTCTTAAGGAGGGGGTTTTTTTTTGGAAAAAGGGAAAAAGGGAGGAAGTCATAAGAACAGCAAGCTCGCCGGAGAAAGGTCGAGGAGCATCATTGTTCACGTTCATCTGAGAACTACCACGCGTGGTCGTTGCACCCCTTACTAGGACCTAGTTCTTGACCCTGCTCTCTACAAATCAATTGCAGGGCCAGCTGGGCTTGAGTCCATTCCCGTAATACACTGGGAGGCCTGAACCTGGTCCCTACAGTAAAAATTTACAATTAATTAAAAGGTCTCATTTCTTATTTTAAAGGATATAGAGAGAATGGATTTACATTTGCTATGAATTCATCTAAAAAAATTGCAAATGGAAATAGAACCTATATTTTATGAGGAACATATAATTCATAGAAAGAAACAATTTAATGAAATGTTCATAATGAGACAGCATGATCTGCTAAAGAATCTTTTAGAATTGATTATTACTTATATATAAATAATAGATAAAGCAACTAGTTCAATTGAGAATAGATTTGAACAATTTCAAATATATGAAGATATTTTTGATTTTCTATTTAACTTCCTGAAATTGAAATCACTAGATGATGATAGTTTGCAAAAATATTGTCTTAAAACAAACATGATATTTATTATGATATTAATGGTTTAGATTTATTTTCAGAGTTAAAAGTCTTAAAAGAAATTTTGCAAATAAAAGAATATACTCCAATTTACATACTAAATTATATAAAAAAGGTTAGATTCATTTTTAAATACATGCATTGCTTATAGAATTTTACTAACAATACCTATTTATGTTACTTCTGCAGAAATAAGTTTTTCAAAATTAAAATTAATAAAATCATATCTAAGATTGAAAATGTTCCAAGAAAGATTAAGTAGATTAACTATATTATCGATTGAAAATGAGATGTTAGAGAAGAACTTAAATACAAGAATTTAATTAGTCAATTTGTATCTCAAAAGGCAAGAAAAATAGATTTTAAATAAAAAAATTATAATAAAAAATTAATTTAATCAATACATAAATATGAAAAAAAAAGTCACATTTTAGTTCTTGTCTAAGGGCCCAAAATGTCTAGGGCTGACCTGTTCACTATTTATATCAAATTACATGGTTATATCTATATTCAGATTTTCATAATCAACGGTAAACAATAAAGTCTATAAAATTCATGAAAATAGCAATTGTAAAAAATATACCATTGTCCAACATCTCTTAATGAGATTTAAATTTGGTACTCGGGTGAAATTAGATCTTTAAGAATAAGAGGGTCAAAGTAATAAAATAAAAATTAATCCAATTTAAGAAGGTTACATTGGAAATATGAATAATTGGGGGAGGGGTATCTATATATTATTTTAAGATTTTAACTTACCACCTATGAGTAGTTCTTTCCTACAATTTAACTTATTTGTTTAGGTACAATTTAACTTATTGGTATAAATAAATCCCATTCTTCACGAACAACTAATTATTTAACTCAAAAAAAAAAAAAAAAAATACAACTGTACATTTATCCACTCTTAACAAGTAAGCAAATCAACAAATTAATAAAAACATCCATATGCATATCATAAGACCAAGGTGAAGGATTGTGTGACTTACCAAAAGAGTAATAAACAAAGAAATAGTAATTTTATGGTCCTAAAGGATTCCAAATAGCATTAAATAACAATATAATTAATATCCAAAACCTTAATTAGCAGGAAAATGCAACAATGGAGTTCAATTTCCATGCGACACAATAATGCTCGAATATTATTAGGTATGTTTAGAATAGTGACATGGTACGTACGTACGCCACACCAAAAACTATTAGCCACTTGATATGAAAATGTAACCTAAGCTCAAAAGGTTTTAAAAATAATTCTTGTATTACATAGGTGGTAATTGACACAAAACGCTACTATATTGTAGGAGGTTCATTTGCCTACCTAAGGGTAGAGCTTGGAGATTTTGTGGCCTTCATTGCAGCCGGCAACATTATCATCGAATATGTGATCGGTGAAGCTGCTGTTGCACGTTCATGGACATCATATTTTGCCACTCTCTGCAACCACCAACCTGACGATTTCCGCATCGTAGTCCATTCGCTCCCAAGCGACTACCAATCACTAGACCCCATTGCTGTTGTTGTCATTTTCATCATCTGTATCCTCGCCGTCACAAGTACCAAAGCCTCATCACGTTTCATTTATGTCGCCTCAATTGTTCATCTCATTGTCATCATCTTTATCATCATTGCCGGTCTTACAAAAGCCAATCCCAAAAACTACACCCCATTTGCTCCTTTTGGTGCTCGAGGCATGTTCCAAGCTTCAGCTGTACTATTCTTCGCCTATGTTGGATTTGATGCTGTTTCAACTATGGCTGAGGAAACTAAAAATCCAGCTAGAGACATCCCGATTGGACTTGTTGGCTCAATGGTTATAACCACATTGGCCGCCTATTGTTTACTAGCTATGACGCTATGCCTTATGCAACAGTACGCTAATGTTGATAAAGATGCTCCATACTCGGTAGCATTTCAAGCCGTAGGTATGGGTTGTGCTAAGTATATAGTCGCACTTTGAGCATTAAAAGGCATGACTTCAGTTCTGCTTGTTGGAGCTGTTGGTCAAGCTCGGTATCTTAAACATATTGCACGTACACACATGATGCCTCATTGTTTAGCTAATGTCCATGAAAGGACTAAAACACCCATTAATGCCACGGCTATCATGCTTGTAGCAACCGCAATCATTGCCTTTTTCACACCGCTTACCATTCTTGCAAACCTTCTCTCAGTGTCTACACTGTTCATTTTTATGCTTGTAGCTGTTGCGCTTATTGTAAGGCGCTACTATGTTAGTGGGGTGACAACACAAGTGAATCGTATTAAGCTCATTGTGTGTCTTGTTCTTATACTAGGGTCTTCATTTGGGACTGCTGTTTATTGGGCCCAAAGTGATGGTTGGATTGGATACACAATAACTGTGCCAATTTGGTTTGTTGAACAATGGGGCTTCGGCTTTTTGTTCCACATGCAAGAAATCCAAGACTTTGGGGTGTACCATTGGTTCCATGGCTCCCTTCAGCATCCATTGCTATTAATTTTTTTCTACTTGGGTCTATAGATAAAGCATCGTACCTAAGGTTTGGCATATGGACTGGAATTCTATGGTTTTCTATTTATTTTTCGGATTACACTTGTCCTATGACGATGCAAAGGCAAAGGCAAAGGCAAAGGCATCTAGGGATAGGAGGATGGATGAGCAGTTGAAGGTGCTGGAGGAGGTTCCGGCTCAAGAGTTTGTGAACGTTGGCAATGCTTCTACACTTGGCGCCACTTAGATATTTATCATCGTCACTTATTATATTGGTGTTATTTAAATCTTGAATACATCTGTTGAAAACATTATAAAGTACCAGTTGAGTTACATGTGTAGAAGCATCATAATTGTTTATATTGTGAAAGAACTAATAGAATTTAGCTGTTACAGTGGCCACAAGTATGCTTCCACACTAGGTGCAACTTAGATGTTTATCATCCTCTTTATTATAAAAGGTGTCATGTAATGGATAATGGTAATACATATGTATGTTGTTAATTAATAACAGTTTATAATGAGGTGATAGTATTTATTTATAGTATTTCGACGGGTGGGCTCATAATAGGGTAAATTAGTGGCCTAGATAATTTTTTCAAAGTGCAAGTAGCTGGACTCAAACTAGGGAGTACACCCAGTCGAACCTAGTATAAGCACCTTGAAACCGAGTGCCCAACCAACTCGGCCAACCCTCTGGGTTAGAAATTATCTAAGTTCAAACGTTGTATAGTAAAGTGGAGAATAATTAAAACATGTCTAAATTATAGAAAACATTTTAATAATTAAATTAAAAACATAGAAAATGTTTCACTAATAAACCAGCTTCTTATATTTTTCTATCATTGATGTCAAAAAAATTAAAACTAGCGTCAGTTTCTTTTATGCCATCTATATCTATATTTTTATACAGTTTCATTAGTTCTTATTGGGCCTAATATAAATTTAATTGTACATTAGTGGCATGGCTAATGACAATATAGCAATTCATTTGATTTTCATCCTTGATAGTGCATTATTTATCTGCTTTAAGTGGGCTTATATGTGAGGATGGATAAAAAATAAAATAAAATAAAATAAAATAAAAAAGTAAAAAGGCTTTGCTATTCAATTTGCTCGGTCTGTATGACAACTATTTTTAAAAACTTAATAAATTATTTTTTCTTTCTCATGACCGCTGATTCCAAACATGAAAAATATTGCATTTTCTCTTCCCTCCTAGCCAAAAAGTCTATCATTCCGGAGATGATCTTCGTGGTTGGTATATCAACCTTACTTGTGAATATCTTTGTACTACTGAAAAATAACATGACTAGGTGGTGCGGCCTATCAACCAAACTATTTTTTCTTTCCCAAGACCGCTCATTCCAAACATGAAAAACACTGCATTTTCTCTTCCCTCATAGCCAAAAAAAATCCATTGTTCTGGACATGATCTTTGTATGTGATATATCAACCATACTTGTGAATATCTTTGTACCATTGAAAAATAACATGACTGGATGGTGTGGCCTATCCTTGAGTAATCGCAGGTCCAAGTTGCTGAATTGCATTTAATTTTATCAGTCTTCACAGCCTAGGAGAGGTGGTTGTAGATCATGTCATTGCTAAAGTAAGGGATAGCGATAAAGGTGATGTGTGGCTATCATAAGGCGGGCGAGGCTGATCAATTACAATATGTTACTAGAATTATTATGGAAAAAAATTAGTGAAAATTTTGTCACTTGACTTTATTCATATCATTATTGTATTGATACGGCTCTCTTAAGTTTTATATAAACTAGTTTTGAACTTGCACGAGCACAGGATTATATAAATTTTATAATGTGATAATATAAAATTTATTTTATGAAATATTCTCAAGATTATATATTTAGATTAGTCATTGTACCAAAATATTTCATTTAAATGTATTTAATTATTAATTTAAAATTACTCTTTTCTATCTTGCCCTCTACAAAACCAAACAAGGACCAGGGCCAAGGCTAGCCTTTGGCAAGGCCACTTAGGCCATTGCCTAGGGCCCTATATAAAAAGGCCCCCAAATTTTGAGTTATTTTCTTGGAGGGGGCATAGTTGAGCTTTTTCACTTTAAGAAGACCCAAAAACAAATATGGGACAATAGAAATCCAACACAGTTGAAATTATAAATTGTTTCAAAAAAAGTTATGTGGGTATACCAAATTATCATTGATGATCAATTTTTGATAACAACTTGAGATTTTAATTTTTGTAAGTTTCTCATGGGACCTACATAGTAGATTGTCTATATTAATTATAATCCAATATCTCACATGATCACACACCAAACAATCTCTATCTCTCTCAACACTAAATCAAATTTAGAAATTAGAATGCAACTTTCATTTACAATGTATCACTTTACTCAAATTAAATTAAAACTTTTTTTTAAACAAAAAATTATCTCTTTCTTTTAAAATTGATAAAAGAACCGTATTATTGATTCTCTATATAAAATTTATCTTGAATAATTAAGTATTAACTCATCAAGTTATGTATTTAATTTGCTTTTGTTTTGACTGGTAGGAATTGTTAGGTGATCATATAATTAAGTGAAGCAATAATAGTGTCTTTCATAAATTAGATTATACTAGCATGTATCCTATGTAAATGCATGAGTGCATTTAAAATTAAACATAATTTTTATTATAAGAATATAAGCAATTAGTCCAATTATTTTAAAAGAAAATAGCATATAACACATGCATATATAAGTATGGATACATTTGAAATTAAACAAAATTTTTTTCATAAAAATATAAATAATTAGTCAAAATATATTTTTTTATTAAAAACTAAACGTAATTAGTCATGTATTAAAATTCTTAACTAAATTTAATACTACTTATGATAATTTGTTTTTTTTTTTTTTTTTTCTAATTTTTAATAAAATAGAATGTGTGGTGATATTTGTTGTGTGGTGATTTTTATTGAGTATATGAGATTTTTTTTTTTTTTTTTTAATTTATAGTTCATTAATATTAGATTCTTAGTATTTTGCACTTATTAACTCACTTAGCACAAAAATTAAAAAACTTAAGTGGACATATGACACAAACTTAAGTGGATAATTATGATGTGGTTCCCACATAAATTTAGATATATACCGTTGTGGGGCCGGAGGGTCCAAAGATACTCATCTACATATATATTCGGCTTGAGGCCCAAGCCGAGGACGAGGACATAACCGAGGACAAACACGTGGTGTCAGAGAGGCCCATAGTTGTAGGCGAAGAAGACAGTGTTGATCGTAATAGTCCAGGAAACTACGCCGAGGACGAACTCTTCCTTGATTAACCAAGGCCGAGGTACGAAGAAGTGTTTTACTGACAAAGACAACTTTCCATACCATTCCATATGAGAAGATAAGTACTATAGGTGAATAGGATAGAACATGATCATGGGGGACCTCCAAGGAGAGCTGCTACCTCCACATTAAATGCATTGCAGCTAACTCTCTGGCCGCATTAATGTGGAGGTGATACTTGAATAGTGTATTCTAGCCTTACAGCTATTGCATCGTGACTTAGAGGATGGGTTGATGGGACAAGTATCAACACCAAACCCACAGGAATACACATGTGAAGTGGGAATGAGAAAGGAGGAGGATATAAAAGGAAAGGGAAGCAACAAGAAGAAGGCGATGGCAAGAAGAAAGACTATAGCATTCAGGAACCAAACTTGTAACCCAATTTGAGAATAATATACAAGAACAGTACACCTCGAACCTTGCCGAGGACTATTTTTGTTCAATACAACCCAATTTCTTTTCATTCTCTTATCATATGAATTTGTTCCAATGTTTGTTTGATTAACTAAAACCCAGTTTTCTAACCCATTCTCTATAAATTTATTGTTTTAGTCCTTTTGGGCTTAAGTCTATCCACGTAGTGGGCTACGAGTTCAAATCTAGTCCTTACAATTGGTGTTTTCTGTGGGAAGAACTGGTGTTTCAGTAAATCTAACTTTCAACAATGGTAGGTTCAGGTCCACATCAGGCAAAAGAGACCGGGACGAAAGTGTACATACTACCCACACTAGTAGAAGCCAAGCTAGGGGTAAAAGCCATGTCTCTCATGAGGATAATACCAGAAACATGCAGAGGGAGACCACCTGAGGAGAAGCCTGCGTCATGAACGGCAAAGGCGAACCCCATCCAATCTTGATTTCTCTTCTAACAACGAGGAGGATGAGAGCTATAGGCGCAGATCGAGTACTCCCCCTAGCGAGACTTTCTCGTATGATGAAGACTATCATCATGGACGTAGGGATAGAAATTCATCCTCGGTCGGCCTAGAGAGAACATCACCATCCTTTTCATACTGCCATTTTAATATCCAAGGTATCTTGAAACGTTTAACAAAGTGAAGCAAAGGAGGGAACTTAGCACCATGAGCATCAACGTTATAAGACTTCTTGAAACATTCAAAAGCATTAAGTAATGGTTCAGGAAGTATGTCATTAAAAGGGCCATATTGGGACCACCAACGGATGAACCAAAGAGGCAAAGAACCAGTGAAATTTTTATCAAAGTTAACAATCCAAGAATGAGAAATGTTTTCATTCTGGTGAAGCATAAATCTTGACCAAGCAATGATGTAATCATAGTAGGAATATCTGTTGTGTCTTTGTATCTTGTCTGTGCTTGTCCGAACCTTTGGTGCTCCGTTGTTGTGTCCCCTTCTTACCGTCGTTGGCGCCACCCTAGACATAAAAGAATTCCCAGAACCTGACTGTAAGGCCCGTTTGAGCCAAGAGAGGGCGTGTAGGGCATGTGTGTGGTATAGGGTTTTTGAGGGTATGTGTTACGAAATGCAACGGTTGTGAGAAAAACATGATAACTGAGTGTTGTACCTAGGATAGTATGAATAAGTTGTGGAGATCCAACTCCTTTATCAGCTCTAGGACTGGTTGTCCTCCTGATATTGTAAATGAAGAAGATCACACTGTTAAAGATAATGAGTTTCTTGCTAAATTTAAGCAATTTAAAAATAGCATTCTTTGTATGGATACTGCTTCTCTGAATGATGGTCCTGTTTATTTCAACTGTTCTCTTGATATTACTTTTGCTTTGGATGATACTAAAATTGTTTCTGATTTTCCTATTGAAAATCCTGTTAACCAATTAAGAGTTTTGACTGTTTTAGATGAAAACTTTGAAATTGATATGGTTTCCTTAATCAATGAATTTATGCTTTTAAAAAACAGACCTAAAAGAAAATATTTCCAAAATAATTTTGCTCAGTTTGAAAAAGACCGTGTTAAAAGAAAATGGAAAGAAAAGATGTATCAATTGAAAAAACATATTTTGTTCTTTGATTTTCTTGAAAATTATTATGTTTCAAAAGATGAAGTTTCAAAAAATCATCTGAATGTGATAAAGAAATCAAATTTTGTTAAAAGTGACAAAACCATTGTTAAATCTAGTCATCCACCTCTTGAGACTATTTTGATAACTACTGGCACTGCTAATGTTAAAGCTTCTTCTTTCAAAATTGTTGATGATTAAACTCCTATTTTTAGTCTTATTGAACAAAACAATTTTACTAATGAGTCTTTGCATGTTCTTGGTCAACAATTTGACCGTATTAAAGAAAAAATTGTTGAAAAAATTGTTTCTGTTGAAAAATCTGCTCCTGGTCAAAAACCTGTTTCTATCAAGACTGAGGAACCTTTGATTAATCTACCCCGTCATGATAATAAATTCAAGTTCAAAACCTCCCAATCTAAAACTCTTGAAATTGTTGAAAAAATGCTTGCTGATTTAAAAGTCAAAACTGAGGGTACTTCTACAAGTGCTCATGCTGCTTGCACTATTTCAAGAAATGATAAAGAAATTGTTTCTGATGAAAATATAGATTCTGATATTGTTTCTTCTATTTCTGCTAAAAGGGTTTTTGAAGATGATTTACTAAAAATTAAAAGATTTGTTGGAAATTCCAAACCTATGTTTTTTACAAAAAATTGGTACTCAAAACCTACTCCTCCTGATATGCAGTTTGAAGAAAGACCTTTTCAAACTCAGTTTTCTGTTTCTGCTGATAAAATTTATGAATGGAATATTGATGATTTTTCTGAACAAGAAATTATTAACAAAATGTGACATATGTCTGGTATTGCTTACCAAAATAATCATGATTTTGATCAACCTGAAATTGTTGACTTACTTGCTACTGGTTTTTCTGGTACTCTTCGTGGATGGTGAGATTCATATCTCACAGAAGAATCCAGAGACTCTATTAAACATGCTGTTAAAAAGAATGATGAAGGTTTGCCTATTTTTGATGACCGTATTGGTTGAGGTATTCTTGATGGTGTTAATACCTTGATTTATACTATTATCAAACATTTTGTTGGTGCTCCATCTAATGTTTTATCTCGAATTTCTGATTTGCTAAATAATTTGAGATATCCTACTATGTCTGATTATAGATGGTATCAAGATATTTTCCTTTCCAGAGTAATGTAGCGGAAAGATTGTTACAAGCCTTATTGGAAAGAAAAGTTTATTGATGGTCTGCCTCTTATCTTTGCTCATAAAGTAAAGCAAGAATTAATTGGTAAAAATGATTCCATTGATTATGATAATTTAACTTATGGTGATATTTTAAGCACTATTAAAAAACTTGGTATTGATATGTGCAATGATGAAAAACTGTTAAAATATCAATTAAAAAATAAAAGAAAAGCTAAATATGAAATGGGTAATTTTTGTGAATAATATGGTTTACTTCCTATTGCTCCTTCCAGGCAAAAGGGTAAAAAACATGATAAAAGCTATAAAAAACATAAAAAATACAAAAATAATTTCAATGATTTCTATGCTAAAAAGAAAAATGTTTCTAAAAAACATGTTAACCAAAAATCAAGCAAAGGTAAATGTTTCAATTGTGGAAAACCTGGTCATTTCAGTAAAGATTGTAAACAAAAACCTGGAAAGTTAAAAAATAAGTTTAACATGTTAAATATTAGTAATAATGATCAAGAAGAATTATTCAGAATCCTTGAATCAAACAATTCATCTGATTCTTGGGAAGATGATTTTTCTTCTTCAACTAATTCTTGCTATCATTCTGCTAATGATTCTTCTGATTCTCCAAATATTAAAATTGGTTGCAGTGGTTCCTGCTGTAATGTTATTAAATCTATTAATGTTCTCACTAAAGATGAAGAAAATAAAAGTTTGTTGGATAAGTTCAAAGAAAACTTGTTAAAAGATGAAACTAGTAAAAAAAACTAAATCAACAATACGTTTTGAAGAAACTTTGGAAAGATTTAATAAAAAGAAACCCAAAGATTTAACTGCTAATGATCTCCAACATAAAATTAATATTGCTAAACAAGAAATAAGTGAGTTAAAACATAAATTCAAAAATATTGAAGGTAATAATCATAATCTTAAACAATATATATATATATATATAAGTGCTCTCCAAATTCTCAACGTTTGTTTGCTCAAAAAAAAAAAAAAAAAAAATCTCAACGTTTCCTGGAAGTCTCTTGAAAGAAATAAAAAGTAAAAAGTGCTCCATAACCCATTAATGAGTGAAAAATCTTCGGAAGCATTGATAATGTGTATTACGGGTCAGAGATCGAATGATTAACCCCACTTTGACCAATTGATACATGTGCGCCTTTTTGAATTTTTGGATCAACTTTATCTTCCAACTTTACTGCCTGGTGAGTGGTGAAGAAGTTTGAATGTTTGATTCATTGTGGCCTTCAAGTTTGAATGGATTGAACTTATTGTTGTTGGAATTGAAAATACTTTAGCAAAATAATTTTTAAATGTATAAATAGTACCGTGAGACTCATTTTTAATATTTTTTAGTGCATAAACAGTGTTATAAACAGTGATAAATACTGATTTTTGTCCCCTGCACAGTGAACCCATGTGAGATTACTGTTCACGTGCAGGGGAAAAAAATCTGAAAATGCAGAAGGAAAAACGTAGACGCTCAACCCAAACGGCCACAATGTGTTTGATTCAGTCTCAATTCTTTGTGTAATAATTCCAACATGTTTGTAACCAATTGGGTAATTAACACTCATTAATAATTTAATATCCTTGTTGCAAGTATGAATGCAATTCCCATTTTCTTTTTGGGCCCTCTCAAGATAAGGCTTGCTTTCTATAATTCAAAGTCTTCTTGGGTACTTTCCAAAAGAGAAAAAAAAGAAAAAAAAAGTCTTCTTAGGTAACATCTTGCTAGGGAAAAAAAATCACAATAATAAAGGATCCGTTTAAATTAAAGAAAAGTAGAGGAGAGTAAAATAGAGTTGACTAAAAATAAGCTAATTTTAGATCAACTATACTCTACTCTATTCCCCTTCTTTTTTTATCAATTCAAACGGACCGGTAGAACATTCGCATATTCCTATTTAATGCAGGCCAATCTGGTAACAAAAGTTCAAATAAATAATAATCAAAGACTACATCTTATCCCAAAATCATTACTTGTTTTGGATAAAGACAATTGGTTTTCCAACTATAATGGGTATTGGGTTGGGTTGATTGAATTAAATTTGTAGCTGACCGCCGAAAGTGGATTGCATACGTACCTCAGCTAGTGGAAAAGTTTGTAATATATGTCAAAGCATGTGCTAGCATTTACACACAAGGCATGAAATCAAGTGGCTACTACGTTCAAACCAGCTAAGAATCAAACTGATCAGACTGTATTTTTTATTTATAAATTGGCGGCAATCAGTCCACCCTAGTATAATTATTAATTATCAGCTGGATAATTGGAGTGGGACTCACTCAGCTCCTCTTCAATTTTGAATGGAATTAGCTATACCATATAACAAATGTCACAAAATACAAATTATAAATTAATTTGATAATAATAACCTACGAATTTAATTTAATACTAATTTAATCAAGTTCTACATGCCCATGTCACACATAGAATCATGTAGTACAAGACTCCTAAAATGTGACTTCTTTTTGGTTCTTTCCTTCTTGGTTTTTTCGTCACAATAAAAAGAGATGCAAAAATATGTTTTGATGCTTCGGTTAAAACAAAAGAACTAACGGGCTAATTTAGTTTTACTGCCATTAATAATATTTTTAGTTTATGTTTGTATTTTGTTAATTATGTTTTGTTGGATTAGAAGATCTCTAATCTCATAATTACAACCTAGCAGTTTTGGAAGCATGCATGTGCATTGTTGACATGTTTTTCATTTGGAATGAAATTATAGTTTATAAAATAAAACAAATAAATAAAAGCAACTGTTTTTTTTTTTAGAATCATAAAAGTCAAGTCAACTAATTAGATTGGCGGTGTTGGAATATTTATTATTATTATTTTTTTAAAAAAGGCATTCCAATCAGTGAACCTAAGGGTCGCCGAAGTCTGCGCCAACAAGTCAGAGTCAGACGACGTAAAGTTATAGTACTACGAGTACTAATATATTTGCAACCTGCCAACTAGTCTGAAATATCATTTATAAACAAACAGCGTGCACGAAAGAAAAACAAACGTATAATTTTCTCCCCTATGTTAAGGTAGTAGTAGTACCTTAGCAAAGTTCATAATTAATTATGATTAATAATAATTGTTTTTTGCTAAACATTACCTGGAACCCCAGCCCACTTTATATTAAGCCCAAGGTCCAGGTCGAGGAGGAAGAAACGTCCGAGGATTAACGTAGAAAGCTCAAGTTGCTAGGAAACATCTCCGGGGACGATCCTGTCCTCGACCAGCTGAGATCATAAAGGGGAAGAGCAGCGCACTACCAAAGGCAACCTCCCCAAGCATTTCAAGAAAAAGACAAGTACAATAGGTCAGCCGTGGAAGCATGGTGGAAGAGCAATTCAAGAAGAAACTGTCACCTTCACATTAAATGCCTACAACTAACATTCTAGCCGCATTAATGAGGAAATGACCCCTGAACAGTGCTGTCTTGGTTGCTGTAACCCACAGAAAGTTGGAGAGGGCGGCTGATGGGACAGTCACTCAAGTAGTGACCTGAATGATCAACAAATGGAGGGTCAAGATCAACTGAAAAGGGGTATATAATGTAAGAGATCCTCCAAAAAAAGGGACCGAAAAACAAAAGCATAGAATACTGTAGCAGCTAAAGCCTTTGTAACCAATCATTAAAGGGGTAAAAAGAATTATCAGCCCTTAAAAAGAAGGCCGAGGAACAGAATTCCACACCTGAGCCCGTGTTCTTGTTACCCAATCTGCATGCAACCATGTTTAGTTATTGTAATCCTCACTAGGGCCTAGTTCTTAAACTCATTCTCTATAAATTTATTGTATTTGGCTAGTTGGGTCTGAGTCCACTCGTCCAGCAGAAGAAGTGCTCAAACCTAGTCTCTACAATTAATAATAATGTTATTATCAAGTAGAATAAAATTTATACTTTTTTTTTCAAAGACAAACTTAGACTCTATTATTAACTTTGGGAAAAAAAAAAAGGTTACATTAACACTACTTTCTATTGTATATGAATCATGCACAATGACAACTTTAAGAATTTTTTCTAGGGTAGACATTGACAAAAATTACATTATTCAAAATTTAATAAAAAGAGAATTTGAATATATCAACATCAAAAAAAAAAAAAACATGTAAATACATGAAATTTTATAATTTTTTGCTGCTAACAAAATTAAAAAGCAAAAATGATTAACGAGAGATAAAGTGAGAATTGAAAATGTTGAGATGAGAGTAAAGTAAAAAAAAAAAAAGAGAGTAAAAATGATGAGAGAGAGAGAGAGAGAGAGAGAGAGAGAGAGAGAGAGCAACAAATGAAACTTGCTATGACTGTGAGCTAGGTCACCGAGGAGAGCAAAACTACTGTGAATGCAAAGTCGAAGAGAGCTGGTAAAGCTACTGGTGACATTGAGGAGAATTCAAGGGCATAGTATCTCTCTAGATACCCTTTTTAGAAGGAATTAAATTATAAATTATTTTTATGGAATAGGCTAAATGAGTTACAAATTAGAATTATTAAGGGTTTATTTATTTGGTTTTTGAATGGGTTTTTGTTGAATATTTTGTTCATTTGTTGTTGTTCGGCCTAATCTTGTTGTTTGGAATTTTATTTATTTATTTTAGAGGTTGAGGATTATGTTTGTGGGGCTAGGATTATATTTTTGTGAGTATTACTAGGAACACAACAAAATTTCATAAGAATTTAACAATATTCCTAAATTAATATATATACCAAAAATTTGATTTAGAAATTGTGGTAGACCCATGTGTGAGTTAGCATGTTAATTTAGTAAAGTTGTGAAATTTTACTGTGTTTCTAGCATTGCACTTATTTTTGTTGAAATAAATTCTTGAGATTGTCAAGTTAGGGTGTTCAATATATTTTTACAAAAAAAAAAAATATATATATATATATATATATTCGTGTGTGTGTGTGCGCGCGCCAAAAATGGCTACAAGGGAAATTATGGATCGACCGTCACAATTAATTTGATAAATAGGTAAAGGGCTTTGGCAAGTAAAAGATCTAAAAAAGATAGACACTGGACCCAGTAAATAAAAGAACTGATCAAATAGATAAATACTCTACTGTAATTTCGACCTTAGGAATGTCGAGGATGGGTTTGTTAAGTACAACTTATCCTCTAAATTTTCGGATCCCATGCTCTGGGATGAGGTTCTTATTTATAGGGCTGGAGTTACTTCCCTCACCATTCACCGGTAGAGTTAGGATTAGAGGGAGAAGATATTTGTTCCATCTCTTTTCTCCCCTTCTTTTGAGGTATGGATGATTGGAAAAACAGGTGTAAAACATTGTTCTGACCGGTTATTTAATAATAAATACGGTTGAATTCAAAATAAGTTTTTTTTTTTTTTTTTTTTTGGAGTTCTTATTTACTTAAAACAAAAGTTCATACAACAACTTCATTATCTGAACTTCGGGCAGATAGTCTACTACTCCCGAGGCCGGCCAAATCCCTTACTAAACAGTGGTATACAAAATTGGGACAGGTATTATAGACAGTCAGAAGATGCTGTTGGTGGGTTCCCCATTTCGCTAGGTCATCCGTGCATTTGTTTGCTTCACGATATATATGACGTGCCTGCACCTCCCATACTCGCCCAATAAGGCTTCTGCAATCACATATTAAGGACAACACATCAGAAGGGTAAGTAGAATTTGTACCAGTTAACCAGGACAAAACTGTTATAGAATCAAAACTAGTTTATCAAAACTAGTTTATCAAAACTGGCTCAGAAAAAAATATTCTGTGGCTGCTTGCACTGTTGTGTAGACTAGGCTATGCTAAGATTGAGATTGGCTCTTAAAAATATGTTCATTTCTGGCTAACCATAAATTCCAACATAGGAAGGGAAAATATATTTTCCAAGGGAGTTGCTGGTGCAAAATTACACTATTTGCAGTCGCAATGCTCCGCAGCCAAGCTTGTAAGGGCATGTGAAAAAAGGAAAATGTGGTAGGATCCCTAGGGATTGACCCCAAACCTCCTTAGCCTAGAGGCAATCACGTAAGATATGAATTGTTGTTTCCAGAATGTTGCATTGGGGGCATTGTTCATTAATATTTAGGCGAGAAAAGGCTAAATACTGCCTTGTGGGAACCCGATTACGCATGAATTTCTGAAGGAATAGTTGGATCTTTTTGGGGTATTGTAATTTCCATATCTAGTTCCACAACTGCTTATACAAAGGCACTTGTTTTTATTGGTATAAAAATTTTGATGCCGAACTAACCGAGCAAATATCATTATTATGGGGCCATACAAAGGAATCTGGGACCCCGGTAATTTGTGCCGTTGGAATACCTCTAATAAGTTGCTCAAGTTGTGTTGGAAGGGGAACATGGAGAGAGTTGAAAGTCCAAGTATGATTATTTCGCAATGAGCTAACTTGACTGTGTTCTTCATTTTGAATTAGCGGTCCTGCAAGGTGACTCCGGAGGGTGCCCCTAGGGATCCATTGGAATACCTCTAATAAGTTGCTCAAGCTTGTTGATGAGTATAGAATCAGAAATTTGAGGTTGAATCAAGTCTATATTTACCAACATTAAAGAGAACTAATATTTAAAACAAAATAATAAAGTGAAATGGATTAAGTTTTTATCTATATCTAGTTTGGTTTAGTATAGTTTTTATCTTTTATTGAAGTTTGGTTTGGTATAGTTTTTTGTCCTTTATTGAGCCTAAACATTTAGTTTGGATAAGAATGAAAAAAACTTTAATATTAAGAAATATTATGTCTATAATATTTTCACAATACTTTTACAATAAAATCATAAGTGACAAATTATTATTGAATATTATTGGTGGTGAAAAATTATCACATTAGATTTTATTGTGTAAGTATTGTAGAAATATTGTAGATGAAGCACTTCTCATCTTAATATTATATTTCCTAAATAAAGAGGAACATAGACTTTTAGTTAAACATGCAAACATGTATGAAAAAGGCGAAGAGGTCCTTTTGGTTAGTCAATAGGTGAGCCAAAACTCAATGTTTTAGCTAACCTCTTTTTCCCTTTTTATTTTTTCATTTATATGTGACATTGGTTTGATACTTTGAAATCACCTAACTATATAAAAGGCATGAATAACTTTTCTACCGTAAGTTTGGTTTAGTGTAGTTTTTTTTTTCTTCTTTTATTTAAGTTTGGTTTGGTATAGCTTTTGTCATTTATTGAGCCTAAACAATTAGTTTGGATGAGAAAAAAAAAACTTTAATATTAAGAAATGTTATGCCTATAACATTTTCACAATACTTTTACAATAAAATCATAAGTGATAGATTATTACTAACTATTATTGGTAGGAAAAAAAAATTCAATGGTAAGTTCAAATTAGAACCAATAACAAATCACCACATTAGATTTTTTTTTTGTAAACAATGTAGAATGTTGTAGATGAAGCACTTCTCATCTTAATATTATATTTCCTAAATAAGAAAAAACAAAGGCTTTTTTTTTTTTTTTTTTTGAGAAACCACCCTCAAAACAGAGGGGAAAAAACAGAGGCTTTTAGTTAAACACGCAAAACTTGTATGAAAAAGGCGAAGAGATCTTTTTGGTTAGTTAATTGGTGGGCCAAAACTCGACGTTTCAGCTAACCTCTTTTTCCCTTTTTATTCTTTCATTTATATGTGACGAGACTGATAAGTGCTGACTAAACCGATAAGCCTATCCTATATGGACGAGTCCTTCAATATAGACGAATATACCCTCAGGACAGACGATGTAGAAGACAACACTCCTGACGAAGGTACCCAGGCCATTTTATACAATCAACTAAACGGTTATACCTCCAACTGTATGAACCGTTTGAAGACATTGATGTCTCATTACACAGCTCCAAAACGTTACCAAGAGGAGCATTAAGACCTCCATAACTGCTCCAACGGCTAGAGACCATGAGAGCATATATAAAGCCCACACACTCCCACGAACAGGGGGATACAGAGATACAAGTAAGAAAGGAGATTTTTCTTTGATTCTATTCATTTTATATTGTTTTACTTTGAAGAGAGTTTCATATACTGACTTTGGCATCGGAGACATTGTGGCAGGCACCACACCGGTGACCACCTTTGAGCGTACGTTCATGTAGGCTGAGGATTGTTTCCATCTGACCAACTCGACTGACAAACTTACTTGACTGACGAACTTACGCTTCATCAGTTTGGCGCCGTCTTTGGGGAATGACATTTTCGTGTTCAAACTCAAAATAGTAGTTTCCTATTCTTATTCTTTTTGGATGGAGTCCAATCAAGATTTTGCAGCCCTACCTCAGCAAGTTCAGGCCCTTGCAGCTATAGTTGAAGAGTTGACTAGGCAAAACCAGGAAATAAAGCTACGGCTTCAGCAGGAGGAAAATCGTTCGAGGGGAAATCAGGAAGACGAAGGGGATAGCCACAGAAGAAGTGACCATCGAAGGCCAAACACTCCTGCCGAGCAAAATTCAGACCTTCTTCGAGAGATGAGGAGGGAAATGGACGAACTTAGGAATGCCATCAAGGAAAAAACAGAGCGGAATGTGGATCGGATGGTCTGAGCGACGGACTCACCATTCACAACAGCAGTCCTCGACTGTCCAGTGCTGTCAAAATTCCGGTTACCTCAGCTCGAGCCCTTTGATGGGCTGAAGGACCCCCAAGATCACCTAAATACCTTCAAAACGACCCTAAGACTTCAGCAGCCCCCAGATGAAATATTGTGTCGTTCCTTCCCAACAACAGTCAAGGGAGCTACCCGAGAGTGGTTCACAAAGTTGCCAACGTTGTCCATTGACACATTCGAGCAATTGAGCAACGCCTTCCTGCGTCACTTTATTGGAGGACAACGACCAAAGAGAACTGCGGATCACTTGCTCACCATCAGGCAGGGAGAGAAGAAAACCTTGAGGTCATATGTGAAACGCTTTACCAGGGAGACATTAGAGGTAGACGAGGCTGATGATATGGTACAGTTGACGACCTTCAAGGCAGGGTTGAGGTCCAGGGAGCTCGTTACCTCACTCGCCAAGAACCCCCCAAAGACGATGGCTGAAATGCTCCTTAAAGAGTAGAAGTACATGAACGCTGAAGACGCGTTGGCTGCTATCAGGGACGAAGACAGACCAAGGGACAAAGGGAGAAGAAAAGATGACCGTAGAGGACAAAAGCAGGATCGTCGAACTAATGATGGAGTAAGAAGGAAAGATGATAAAAGTCCACAAACGGTAAAATTCACTCCTCTTGTTATGCCTGTTGACAAAATTTTGACACAGATTAAAGATGAGCACTGCCTCAAATGGCCACGGCCATTGCATTCGTCTCCTAGCGTCCGTGACAGGAGTAAGTATTATTGATTTCACAAAGATCATGGCCATTTCACCGAAGATTGTAGGGATCTCAAAGAGCAAATAGAAGAATTGATACGAAAAGGGAAGTTGCAGAAGTTTATAAAGAAGGGAGAGTACAACAAATTCCGAGGCGAAAACAAAGGCCAACATGAGTCCTCGTCCAAGAGCGGAGGCCGTCAATCCCAACCTCCTCAAAATGTGATCGGGGAAATATAGACGATCGCAGGGGGGCCTATCACAGGAGGCTCATTCAAATCACTTAAGAAAACACATCAACGACAGGTGAATAGCGTCCACATGGTACCTCCGCCTAAGTATAGATGAACTGATCAGGATATGACCTTCAATGAGAATGACGCTAGAGGAGTGAAACAGCCTCATAATGACCCCTTGGTCATAATGCTCACCATAGAAGGGTTCAACACCAAAAGGATCCTCGTGGACAACGGTAGTTCTGCTGACATCATCTACTTTCCTGCATTCTAGTAACTAAAACTGGATCCAAGAAGACTACGTTCGTTTGATTCCCCCTTCCTTAGCCTCAACGGTGACAGGGTATATCCCAAAGGCATAGTGACGCTGGCAGTGATAGTGGGAACGTACCCGAAGCAGTTGACTCGTCAGATAGACTTCTTGGTAGTAGATTGTCCCTCGTTATACAATGTCATTATTGGAAGGCTAGCACTCAACAAGTGGAAGGCATCCACATCCACCTACTGCCTGAAGGTAAAATTTTCAACGGAAAATGGTGTTGGTGAAGTTAAAGGAGACCAAGTTCTAGCTTGGGAATGCTACCAGGCTGTTTTAGCAGATAAGGAAAACCACATGTGGATAATAGAAGAAAAAGAGGAAGAAAAGGTAGAGGCACTGGAAGCAGTGGAGCTGATCGAAAGGGAAGCAACGAAAACAACAAGAATAGGGACGACCCTAAGTCCTGAGATGAGAACGAAGCTCATTCAGTTTCTTAAGGAGAACTTAGACGTCTTTGCCTGGGGTCATGACGACATGCCAGACATATCTCCAGAAGTCATCTAACACAGGTTGAATGTGGACCCAGAGAGGAAGCCCATCAAGCAGAGACGAAGAACCTTTGCGCCCGAGAGAGACCAAGCAATCACTGACGAAGTGAGTAAACTCTTGACTGCAGGCTTCATCAGGGGGGTATACTATCCAGATTGGCTTGCAAACGTTGTTCTAGTAAAGAAAGCAAATGGGAAATGGAGGATGTGTGTGGACTTCACGGACCTAAACAAGGCCTGCCCGAAGGACAGCTTTCCTCTTCCAAGAATAGACCAGCTTGTAGACTTTACGGCTGGGCACAAGTTGTTGACGTTCATGGATGCATTCTCGGGGTACAACTAAATAAAAATGGCTGACGAGGACCAGGAGAAAACCACCTTCATTACCAGTCAAGAGCTTTACTGTTATAAGGTAATGCCGTTTGGACTGAAGAACGCAGGAGCGACTTATCAGAGGTTGGTAAATAAAATATTCGTCAAGCAGATAGGCAGGAATATGGAGGTGTACGTCGACGATATGCTTGTCAAGAGCAAGGAAGAGCTTGCACATCTGGACGACCTTAAGGAGACATTCGATACCTTCAAACAATACCAAATGAAGCTGAATCCTGATAAGTGTGTTTTTGGTTTTGCCTCCGGAAAATTCCTGGGGTTCATGGTGTCTCAGAGAGGAATAGAAGCAAATCCTGAGAAGGTACAGATCATAATCAATATGGCATCACCTAAGACCATCAAGGAGGTCCAAAAGCTCACAGGCCGGATTGCAGCACTCAACGGGTTCGTCTCTAGAGCAACGGACAAATGCTTACCATTCTTTAAGACCCTGAAGCAAGCCTTTGAATGGACCGACGAATGTGAAGCAGCATTCCAAGAGCTCAAACGTTACCTTAGCAATCCGCCACTTCTAAGCCCGTCCAAAGAAGGTGAAAACTTGTATTTGTACTTAGCAGTATCATCTACAGCCGTCAGTGCAGCCTTAATCCAGGAGAAGATAGGAAACAGCTCCCAGTTTACTACGTCAGCCAAGCTTTCCAAGGAGCTGAATCTAGGTACCCAAAAATCGAGAAAATCACGTTCGCATTGATAGTAGCCTCACGCAAGCTCAGACAATACTTCTAGGCAAATCCAATCTTAGTGATGACGGACCAACCCATCAAGAAGTCTATGAGCAAGCCTGAAGCAGTTGGGAGGATGGTCCAATGGGCGATTGAACTCAGCCAATTCGACGTGGAATACCATCCCAGGACGGCCATTAAAGCACAAGCTTTGGCAGACTTCATCGCCGAGTTTACCTATCCAGACGAGCCCAGCCATGCTAGTAAGGACAAAACATGGGTGATGCAGACTGATGGCTCATCAGCCCAAAAAAGAGGGGGAGTAGGGGTCGTCATAACCACTCCTGACGGAGAAGTATTGAGATATGGAGTTCAGCTAAAATTCCCAGCCACCAATAACAAGGTTGAGTACGAAGGAATTCTGACAGGATTAAGGCTTGGAAAAGAGCTTGGGCTAGGAACCTGCTAGTCCAGAACGACTCAAAGTTAGTAATTGGGCAGATCAGAGGAGAATACGAAGCACAAGAAGAAAGAATGCAGAAATACCTCAGGTTGACGAAGCACTTGACTCAAGAATTCGAAAAAGTGGAGTTCATCCAAATTCCGAGAAGCCAGAATATGGCCGTAGAAAAAGTTTCAAAGATAGCCTCGTCGGAAGAAACAGAATCGAAGACAGACCTGATGATTGAGATACAGAAAAACCCCAGCATAGAAGAAATTTTAACATTCGCAGTCTAGGGCACAAGTAGCTGGATGATGCCCATCATGTCCTTCCTCCAAGATGGCCACCTACCCCAGGACGCAAATGAAGCCAGGAAGATCAAGAAGAGATCCGCCAGATTCACGATTCTCAATGATACCTTATACAAGAGAGGTTTCTCCATGCCCTACTTGAGGTGCGTTGACGAAGGAGAGGCCGAATACATCCTGAGAGAGGTCCATGAAGGAATTTGCGGAGATTATGCAGGCCCGAGATCCTTGGTGAGAAAGATTATGCGAGCAGGGTACTTTTGGCCAACCATGCAAGATGTCGCATCAAGGTTCGTCAAGAAATGTGACAAGTGTCAGAGGTTCAGGAATATTCAACGACTTCCATCAGAAAAGCTGACAACGATAACATCTCCGTGGCCGTTTACACAATGGGGAATCGACATCATTGGCCTACTGCCTCAAGGCAAAGGTCAGGTAAAATTATTGCTAGTTACTATTGATTATTTTAGTAAATGGGTTGAAGCAGAGGCATTGGCGACCATCACCGAGACCAGAATCCAGGGTTTCGTGTGGAAGAATATAGTTTACAGGTTCGGGATTCCACGGACGATCATATCAGACAACAGACGACAGTTCGATAGCCAGGGCTTCAAGGACTTCTGCTCGGGCCTGGGCATCAAGAACCAGTTTTCATCACCAGGCCACCCACAATTGAATGGACAGACGGAAGTGATGAACCGCACGTTGCTCAAGATCATAAAGACCAAACTGGACGATGCAAAGGGTGCCTGGCCAGAAGAACTGCCCAACATCTTGTGAGCCTACAGAACCACGGCTAGAACCCCAACGGGAGAGACCCCCTTCAGACTTACCTACGGTACAGAAGCAGTGATCCCTGTCGAAGTGGGAATAATCAGCACCAGACGAGAAGCTTTCAATGAAGAAGACAATGATGACCTACTACGAGTGGATCTAGATTGCCTTGACAAAGTACGAGACAAAGCCTTCAGCAAAATGACGGAATACCAGAAAAAAATGACAGACTACTACAACAGAAGGGTGAAGCTCAGGCAACTCAACATAGGAGAACTCGTCTTGCGCAAAGTGACCCAAGCAACCAAAGACCCAACTCAAGGAAAGTTTGGCCCCACATGGGAAGGACCATAAAAAGTTATTCACTACTCCAGACAAGGCAGCTACCACCTGGAGACCCTAGATGGACAAAGGCTCCCAAGACCATGGAACATTGAACATTTGAAGAAAAACCATCAGTAGATGTAATGGAAAGACGTGTTCGTCATTAACAATCAATAAATGAATTATTCAGCTAATATTTGTGTACAAACAGTCCTGGTCCAGAAGAAATCCACCTAAAAACCAAAAATGGCTAAGTAACAAGATTCCGCTTAGACGGATGTAAGTTACTGACGAAGAAATCCGCCTAAAAGCCAAAAATGGCTAAGTAACTAGATTCCGCTTAGACGGATGTAAGTTACTGACAAGGAAATCCACCTAGAGCTAAAAATGGCTAAGTAACAAGATTCCACTTAGACGGATGTAAGTTACTGACGAGGAAATCCACCTAAAGCCGAAAATGGCAAAGTAACAAGATTCCGCCTAGACGGATGTAAGTTACTAACAAATATATGCACGACAAATTGGCCAAATAATAAAATGCCAGAAGAAAAGGCTAAATGGCAAGACTCCACCTGGATGAAAGTATGCTACTGACGACTAAAAAACAAATATAGGGTGCTACCAAGATGACAGGCACGGCAAACATGCATCAGATCAAAGAACGTGCATTCACGAATACGAGTAAGTGCCAAAGAAATAAAATTAAAGCTTGAAACTAGCAGGCAAATTACCACTGCCTTTACAACTAAGAGCCCATAAACGCTGGGCTAAAAACGATGTCCTCAAAATAAATAAAATTGTTCAGCAAATAGATTTACCAAAAAAAAAAAAAAAAAAAAGCACCCAAAACATGACGGGCATCACAAAAAGAAAGAAATTTTTTCTAAGTGTCAAGTTCGTCCAGAAGCATCATCGGCAGGAGCATCCTCGGTACGAGCGGCGTTAGCAAGAGCGTTAACTGGAGCTTCAGGCTCGGTGGCAGACGATTGAACAGCCTCGTCAGCCGCCATCTCTTGATTCATCTCTTCCAGGTCCAGCGCCTTTATGTTTAGTCCGGAAGGGTGCTTGATAGGATATCTCCTCAGAAGCTCAAAACCCTTAAAATACTAACTGAAGAGCACGGTGTTGTACTCGTCAGTGGCCTAGAAGGCTTCTACTGATCTGGCTGCAATGGTCTTGAGGCTCTCCTTGGCTGCAATAATCTGCTCGTCCTTATCCATAGTCAGTTGGCGCTTCTTTACCTGCTCTCTCAAGGTATTCGCCGTACCCATGGATTTGATAAGGTCCTTCTTCAGGGCAGAATTCTCCATCTCCAATACCTCCACCCTAGAAGTCAGAGACGCCGCCTTTGCTTCCTGGGTAAGATACTTAGAAGAAAGGTGAAGACTCTCCCCCAGCACCTAAAAAGAAAGTTAGAGGCATTAAAAAAAAAAAAAAAAAAAAGAGCCCGAAGCAAAGGTACCTGAATGATCTTATGAACATGACGAGTGGCTACCCCACTGAGAGGGACACCAGACAAAGCCTTTAGGTCGGCGGCTGTTATTACCTCGTGGGCCCAGTCCACTGTTGTCTTCTTGTCGTTCCAAATGGTAGGTAGACGAGAGTCAGCCTTCTCCTTCTCCTTCCCCTTTTCAGATAAACGTGGCTTTTTGAGACGGGAGTGCCACCTATCTCTTCCAATGACACAATTGGAGAAGCTGTCCTCGTCGTCTCTCCCACGGAAACGATTGGGTGGACGGAAGCTGGTGGAGCAACGGAGTGCCTCTCCCGGTAAAGCGCACTGTCTTCTTGCCGAGGTTGGACAGCGGCTCATCTTTCTTTGACCTCATTTTTGCGTAGAGGTCCTTGTTAAACTTCATCGTCATTTCTACCAGAAAAGAGCACATAAAAAAAAAAAAAAAAAAAAAAAAAAAAAAAAAAAAAGAAGGACCGAAAAACGCTGACGGGTTCAACACTCACTTTTTTTCCCTTCAATTTCAATATTTCGCAAAACAAAAGAAGAAGGGTCCGGGCCGAGGTTATAAAAAGCAAGCGTCCTCGGGTCTACCAAGTCGTCCCAGCTCTCAATCGTCTGGGCATATTCGATTGCTTGCTCAACTCGTTCCTTGTACCTGCTCTTGAGTTTAGGTCGTCTCTTCACTGCAAAAAGGAGGATAACAAAGATATTGTGACGACCACAAATAAATGAATACAACCAAACTAAAACAACAAGGAGGGAAACTGACGCACCTAAGGTCGGGGTTCCCCACTGACGAAGCAACCTTGGAATGTCACCCCATTCCTGACTGGAGGGAGTCTCAAAATCATCCCCGGACACAAAGAAAAATCTTGACTTCCAGTATCTGAAGGACGAAGGCAGCCCTCTAATGATCCTGGTCCTCCTCTCCCAAGGAACCAGCTCATAATACCCATACTCCTTTGATTCTTTCAAATGATAAAGGTGGACGAGTTCACCCACCTT
This sequence comes from Quercus suber, assembly GCF_002906115.3. Classification (NCBI taxonomy): domain Eukaryota; kingdom Viridiplantae; phylum Streptophyta; class Magnoliopsida; order Fagales; family Fagaceae; genus Quercus; species Quercus suber. The sequence goes on along the minus strand of NW_027070532.1, from coordinate 64,238 downwards.
AATCATATCCCTGTTAGCAACCAACCATATCTCCATACAGTTGACTACTATTCTCCATGAGTTAGGCATTAGCTGCCCGGGGGCAATCCCAAAATGGTTCAGAAGTTCCATCAAGAAAGGGTGGACGGGGAATCTAAGTCCACAAGTAAAGGCAGCCTCATAAAAGCACACCTCACTTGGGAAGAAATGACAAGCTCTATCCTCGTCACTAGGTTGACGAATGCGAACCCTTTCTGGAAATTGGAACCTATCCTTAAATCTACTCGTCGTCTCGGCATCCAACCCACAAACCTCTTCAAGGGCATGAAAAGCTCTAACGACACGAGGAGAAGAGATAGCCGTATCCCCCTCCACTGGATTGCCACTAGACGACAACCCAGTCTCGAGATCACTGGATCTGACCTCAGCCATTATCTCCTCCTTCCTCACCTGACCCTCGAACCAGTCAATTGATTGCCTAATTAAAGGCAACAATTCAGTCAATACCACACTAAGACCACTACCCTCAAAAACAAAATTTTCAAAATCTGAGAAAGTGCCTAAAGCCCCCCCTAAACGCGCAAAAAGAAAAGAAACCGAAGGACAAATAACTCTAACCTCAGAATTGCCAACCATGAAAACCCAACAAAAGCACAGAAAAGGAAAACAACACAACTGAATCACAGGTAAATTAAAAGCAAAAAGAAGCAGGAAAGAGGAAATTAGGAGCAATACCACAGTGAAACCAAGAAAGGAAAAGCAAGAAGGAAGGAGAAACACACCTTAATCAACAGCGGATTGAGGAAGCTTTGTTTAACAAGCGTACCAACTCAAAGAAATGTAACAGGAAAAAAGCTAAAGAAAAGTGATGATTGAAATGTGAAGAAGGAAAATGAGGAGAGAAGGAAGTTAAAAGTAAAGGCTCGAAAAACGTTAAGACCGGCGGGAAACCCAAAAGTCTCATCAGTTGGAACATTAATTGTACCAATCAGCACGCGCCACGTAGGCCATGATCTGTGGAGCGCCGCCTCTTCACACATAATACGGAGCAGAACCCCAAGAGTCATCTACAACTTGTAACCCTTCATATTCTATGATCGTCACTAAAACGACGAACACAGAATCGGGGGGCAGCTGACGAGACTGATAAGTGCTGACGAAACCGGTAAGCCTATCCTATATGGACGAGTCCTTCAATATAGACGAATATACCCTCAGGATAGACGACGAAGAAGACAACACTACTGATGAAGGTACCCAGGCCATTTAATACAATCAACTAAACGGTTATACCTCCAACTGTATGAACTGTTTGAAGACATTGATGCCTCATTACACAACCCCAAAACGTTACCAAGAGGAGCATTAAGACCTCCATAACTGCTCCAACAGCTAGAGACCATGAGAGCATATATAAAGCCCACACACTCCCACGAACAGGGGGATACGGAGATACAAGTAAGAAATGAGATTTTTCTTTGATTCTATTCATTTTATATTGTTTTACTTTGAAGAGAGTTTCATATACTGACTTTGGCATCGGAGACATTGTGGCAGGCACCACACCGGTGACCACCTTTGAGCGTACATTCATGCAGGTTGAGGATTGTTTCTATCTGACCAACTCGACCGACGAACTTACTTGACTAACGAACTTACGCTTCATCAATATGTATTGACATTAGTTTGATATTTTGAGATCGCCTAACTTTATAAAAAGCGTGAATAGTTTTTCTACGGTAAGTTTGGTTTAGTGTTGTTTTTGTCTTTTACTAAAGTTTGGTTTGGTATAGCTTTTATTCTTTATTGAGCCTAAACAATTAGCTACTAATGAATAAACAAATGAAAACATTAAACATTTCTATCCTAACTGTTTTCATTAAATTTAGAAGTGTAAGTTTGATTGATAATTAAGGGTTCAATCGTGTAACATTGCACGTACAAAAACTATATAAATGTGAAATCTTAGAGGGGTTTAGGGAACTGTAAATGATTGCAATATATAATTGTGTTGTGTGTAATTTGCATATATTTAGCGGTAAGTGATATTGGTAGACTGCAATCCTCCAAAGTGATATTTTAGCCTAATATTGATAATTATCATAGTGTAATATCTTGCACCTTCGTGTGCAATAGTTATTAATGACTAAGATTGAGAATTCAAAAAATAATTTTCAATCTCAATTCTTGAAAAAAAAAAAAAATACCAAAGTCTAAAAAAGTAAAAAGCGAAGCAAAATTTTGTTACGAAAGAAATGTAAGAATTTGCAACTAATGCAAAATCTAAGATTTGCACGGATCCTAATCCATAATAATAAGTATGAATCCGACTATAGGAGGTATATGCTAAAATTCTTGCTTATCATCATTTTGGGCCTCTCAAACGTTGACTAGAAGCCTCTCAAACGTTGACTAGAAATTAAGTGTGATCACTATAAACTTCAAAGGTTCAAAAAGAGTATCTCTCAAAAAAAAAAAAAAAGGTTCAAAAAGAGTATGATTTAATTAATTATTCGATTTTGAAACTTAAGTACCTAGAAGGATAGTATTGACAAGAGAAAGAATTAAATTGGATCACATCAATAAATTTATTTATTCTTAACGAAAATGAAATATATACTATCGTATATAATTTTTTATTCTTAACTATATTAAAATATATATTATATAATATAAAAAAAATGCTAATGAATGTCCTTAGAGCACTGGTTAATAATTCATTTAAAGAAAGTTTTTATGAGAAATAAAAAAAAAAAGTAATTAATATTTTGACAAATTTTTTTATTTTTTAAAATAAATTATTAATGAGTGCTCTTATGATATTCATTAACATGAATTATATAATATAGAGTGAAATTTCTGTTCAGTGACCAGTGCTACTGGACACGTTAGATACATAACACATATTTAGTCTTAAATACGTGCGGCGTATCCAACGCGACCAGTGGCCAGTGAAGCCGTGTCCTATAATATATCACTATCATACATTTTTCGACCTCAAATTATCTGTCATGCACAATCCAAATGTGAAATGGAGAGGAGGAAGCAACCAAACTAAAGTAAACATCTTTTAAGATTTTTCTATCTTTCACACGTGACAATTATGATCTCAAGTGGGTCCCATTCCCTCATGCCGTAGATGCTCTCTCAATCCCATGAACCCGTTCCCAGCTGTCCAACTAGATTCTTCAATTGAAAGGTTCTATCAAAATGCGAATCTTTCGGCAGTAGCCATTCGGAATACTAAATTATGAAAAAAGTGGTTTTAAAGTTGGTACAACAAATTATTTCATAATTTTTTTTACAATTATTTTAACATTGGACCTATCGTTTTTATTCACTAATAACGCTTTGTCTTGTCATAATTGTGATAAAAAAATTATGAAAAATTTTGTAGTTACAGATTTTTCCTTATGAAAAAAACTGCCATATAATGATTATACTTTATTGTCTTTTCCTCTAATGTATAATTACTGTTATCCAGACCAAGTTAATTACTACAAATGCCATACAATTAATAGAAATACTGTCTTCTCCAAAAAAAAGAAAAAAAAAAAAAGAAAAAGGATCTGCTATAGTTACTGCCTAATTTACTTTGATGTATAATTACGACTATCTAGACCAAGTTAATTACTACGAATACCATTTATTAATAAAAATAATGTTGTAAATTATCGGTCTTGAATGAGTTTTCTGTTTCGAAATTTTTATTTTATTTTATTTTATTTCTTATACGAGATAAAATTTTTACTCTAACCTAATCTAAATGTATATGTGTATGAAGCTCCCTCCTAAAGACTTAAACTCCGGCCTTTGTCCCTTACAAGTATTTATATTTGTGGAGTGACCATCACACCAAAGGTATGCGGTGATTCCTGTTTCGAATTTTTAACAACACATACAAATAGCTCATGTCAGAATCAATCAATCTCTCTCTCTCTCTCTCTCTCCTCCACAAGTAATTAGAGAAACCTTCTAGTCATCTAGCTTACTTTCTTTGACTTTTCAAATTGGGATAATTACACTAAACTCACTTGTGGTTTGGGAGAAAATCATTTTGCCTACCCGTGGTTTGAAAGTATCACTTAACCCACCTGATGTATGATCCGTTTATTTTTCGTAACCCACCTCTGTTAAAATCAAGGGTAAATAGGTATTTTTGCTTAAATTTTATGTCTCTATCCTCCCAAAACAAAAAATAGCACAAAAATATAAGAGAAACAAGATTAAAAAGTGGTATTGATCTCTCTTTCTCTCTCTCTCTCTCTCTCTCTCTCTCTTAATTCACATAAATCTTGAACATGAAGAACATATCCAAAAAAATAAAACCCAGATCAACCTACACAAATAACTGAACTATACAATATTGCCCTTCAAAACAGGACTCTTGTTTCCTATATTGCATTGAAGTATACTTCTTTCTTCGGCAGTACAAAGGCCCATGTTGCCAGAGTAAACCCAAATAAACATTATCATTCACAATAATAGTCAAAACCCATTTCAGGAAACCTCAAAATCTCTTCAATACTCACATGACACAGAAGATTTAAATCAAACACATCCCATACCATTTCTATGAATTGAAATGAACAAAATTTTCGAAACCTAGTTCAAATAAAACTCAAACTCTTTACAAAAGGCATCCAATACCAACAAAAAAACATCAAAACTGGAGCTATATATCAAAATAAAACCTAGGATATGTCGTGACCCGTTCCACTGAGATCTTCCTCTTCCGTGACCCGATCCACCACAATGACATGCCGTTGGGGTACAGGAAACCCTAACAACCCCTTGCTTCCTACGACTTCAGCTCTGTTCATGACCACACCAAGGACATCTTGAGTGTCGTCGTCGCTCTCCTCTTCGGCGTTGGCTGTAAAGCCCTCACCGCCGCCACCATGTACCTCTCTTGGTCTCTCTTCTCCCACCGCTTCTCTTCCTCTGACTACTCCACTTTCCCCTCTTCTTTCTGCCTTCTTGGCCTTTGTACTTTACAACTTGTGGCCTGCCACTAACGCACAAGCTCTTCATTCTCTACCCACCCTTGATTTTCCAGATCTCCTAGAATCACCCTCTTTTAAGTAGGACCATCTTCCCTTGGTGAGGTGCCTTTATAACGAATCCAACCTCGAGACCCACTTCATCAAAGATGGTAAAATTTTTGAGAAAATTTTACAAACTCTAACTACGTGGGTGGGTTACGATAAAAAAAAAAAATGCCATTAACAACCCAAATGTAGATCAACAGTAGTCGCATATACCTTCCCTAGACACTCCAAACCATGAAGAACACCACAGGTCTCTCTCTCAAAATGCTTCTGAGTTTTGGGTGTTTTGATTCGCATTATGTTGTGTTTTGGGGTTAAGATGTGTTTTTGTAATGGCTGGGCTTGAGGTGGGTTACGGAGATTGACGGAAACATATCACAAGTGGGTTAAGTGATACTTTTAAAACCACAGATAGGCAAAGTGATTTTCGCCCAAACCACAGGTGGGTTATGTGTAATTATCCCTTTTAAATTTTATGTCCGGGTTCAAATTGGCTCTTGCTGTTGTAATTATGGTTCAGGTAAAATTAAGGGAGTCAATTTCGTACCGAGATTGTACTGGTTTAACCAATAGAACAATGTATTTTGGTATCGATCAATACCTGTGTATTATTTCGAGATTACCGTTAATTATATAATAATTAAAATATTAATAATAAGTATACAATTTATACATAAAAAAAAAAATTACTATTGTACAATTTACATAGTTTGTTTGTTTTTTTTTAAAGGCATAGTTTATAATTATAATATATAAATACATATATATACACACACTAATGTAAGTACTTTTTTTTTTGAGTTAAAAGATTGGAATTGAACTCATATTGTATAGAAATTAGAGGGGATCACAGGGGTGCTCTCGGGCTTAGGCACGTGGAGCAGTTTTTAGTCTTGTAGCTTGGCTTGCAAGAAGTGAGGTGCCTTTTTGTTGAGTGAGGCCGTGGTGTGTACCCTTCTTCCACCTCATCCCCTGTAGGGCTGACCCTTACGGGAAGATTTGAAGATGGCGGAGGAACTTGAAGAGCTATGGAAAAAACTGACTTTTACTGAGGAAGAAGGTGTAGGAATAGTACTAGATAGCAGTAGCACTAGAGCGGCAAAAGAAGTAGGTAATTTTTGTGTTGTGATAAAGATCCTGACCCAAAGAAGTATAAACTTGGAGGTAGTGAGGAAAAATATAAGAATGCTGTGGAAGCCAAATAAAGGGGTCAAAATTTCTGAGATTGATGAGGATCTCTTCCTGGTGGAGTTCGGAGATGGGAAAGATAAAAAGAAAGTGATTGAGATGTGTACTTGGAGCTATGAGAAATAGTTAGTTCTCATTCAAGATTTTGAAGGTGAACTTACCCCAAAGGAGATTGATATAAGGTGGGCTCCATTCTGGATCTAGATCTATAATCTCCCATTGAAGTGCAAGACAAAGGAAACTGGGTGGGTTATAGGCTCAAGCTTAGGACTGGTTTTGGATGTTGATGTACCAGAGTCTAGAGTTCAATGGAGCAAGTGTCTCCGAGTACGGGTGCGTATTGATGTGACAAAACGTTTGGTGCGAGGCAAGAAAATCACCATTGAGGGAGGTGAGAGCATATGGGTGAGCTTCAAATTTGAAAGGCTTCCCAATTTCTGCTATAGATGCGGCCTCCTTAATCACGCTCTGAAAGACTGCAATAAGGGGTTCAAACTCAGCAAAAATGAAGGTGAGAATGTCCTTCAATATGGGGCTTGGTTGAGGGGTGACCCGTTACGATGAGGAAGGTATGAAATGGCCAAATCGGTGTTTAGAAGTGAAGTTGAAGGCAACTCTGAAAAAACAAAGGGTAGGACGGCAAGGACTCTGGCGGTGTAGCAGGTACTTAGGAAAGAGGCGGAGGCTGGTAGGGATCACGGGTCTAAAAAGACATCTCTGGAGATTAGCAACCCGATGCTCAGTCAAGTTGGCACAGCCCCTCATGCACCCCTGTCAGAAGCTTTACATGAGAAAGGAAATCCAAAAGAGTGGGTGGGAAAGATAGGGGGAAGGGAAGCTTCTTTAGGCAGCCAGGACAAAGTACAGGTCATAGACCATGCTGAAGCTTTAATTGGTATGCAGTGGGAGACAGCTCAACCTCAGGAAGTGGACGAATTGCCTCAAGGTGTTTTAGCACCAATTAAAAAGGCTGAAGCAAAGATGGGGGGCCCAACTTATGTGGGCTCAAACTTGGGCTCTTATGTTATGTGCAATGTTGAAGAGAAGGGGTGGGTTGCTAAAACTCAAGGTCCATCATAGGAACCAGGAAACAATAGCAAGGGAGGCTAAATCAAAAACAGGTAATGGAAGAAAAAGCCCAAATAAAGAAAGAAGAGGGGGTTCTACCCCATTCCAGGAGTTAGACCAAAACACTAAAGATCTCCACGATAACTCTAACTCAATATAGGTCTCTAAGAACAACAATGGCATGGCTCAGGCTACGTGGAAACGTCTTGCTTGCATGGTGGCGGGCACCTCCTCTCCCAGTACTGTCCTTGCTGGTTCTAAATGTCCCATGGAAACGGTCACAAATCTTAATGAGTTACCAAGCAAAGAAATTTTGGTTTCTCATTCGGACAAAGAAAATCAATTTGTTTTGGCGGTGGCTGGTTCCCAATCCCACCAGAAGCTATGAGTTGCATAATCTGGAACTACAGGGGCCTTAGGTACCAACTAGCAGTTCAAGAGCTTGTGGAAGTGGTGCAAGCAAAAGCTCCCTCTATCGTGTTCTTAGCCAAAACATTGGCAGACGAGATAAGGCTAGATTACGTTAAGGATCGAATACAGTTTGATAAAAAGTTTTTTGTGCAAAGAGTGAACAAAGGAGGAGGTTTAGCTTTGTTTTGGAATACTGATATTGAGGTTGATATTGACTCATCATCTTTGAATCACATTGATGTTACAATTAATAAGAGTTCGGGAGAGGCTTGGCGTTTCATTGGTTTTTACGGAGAACATGAAACTCACATGAGACATGAGTCTTGGGATCTTCTTAGGTATTTACACAGGCAAAGCTTTCTATCGTGGCTTTGCACCAGCGACTTTAATGAGATAACAAAATAGTCGGAGAAGGTAGGCAGTAGGCTTCGACCTTACTCTCAAATGCAGATATTTAGGGAGGCTTTGGATGAATGTGAGCTGATGGATTTGGGTTACAAGGGCTCCCCATTCACGTGGAGTAGGCATTATTGGAGTGGAGTTTCAATATGGGAAAGGCTAGACAGGGCAGTGGCTTCACATGAGTGGTTTATCAGATTTTTGGGTTCTCGGGTCCACCACGTGGACAGCTTAACTTCCGACCATAAGTTTTTGTGGATAGAACTATTAAACCTGGATTTTCAATCAAAAAAGAAGACCTTTAGGTTCGAAGAGATGTGGTTAGCGGACAAAGGTTGTGGCGAAACGGTAGAAGGGGTGTGGCAAGCCAGGTATGAGGATGCAGAGGATTTAAAGGTGATCAAAAAGGTTGAGAACTGTGGTAAAGAGCTAACTAGCTAGAGTCGTAATAATTTTGGCAATGTTCGAAATGAGTTGGTTAAAAAAAGGAAAGAGTTAGTTTGGGCAGAAAAACAAGCTGTGAGGTTAGGGAATTCTTTTTGGGTTGTGCACTTAAAGAATGAGATTAATGCACTAATGGGAAAAGAAGAACGGATGTGGAGACAGAGGTCAAGATTTACCTATATCAAAGAGGGTGATGAGAACACCTGTTTTTTCCATAGCCGTGCCACATAGAGGAGGCGAAGGAATTGTATCACAAACATCCGTAACCATGCTGATGAGTTGTGCACTGATTAGGAACAATTTGCAAAAACTTTTATGGAGTTCTATAAACAATTATTCACTTCCTTAATCCTAGAAGTAAACTCAGTTGACTTGGACTCTATACCGCAGATTGTAACCGGAGAGATGAATGAGATACTGGTGGGCGAGTTTCACGAATGGGGGGTTGAAGCAACCTTAAATCAGATGGCCCCTTTCAAAGCATCGGGACCCGATGGAATGCCACCCTTATTTTACCAGAATTTGGCATTTGGTTAGAGGTGATGTTATCCAAACTGTTTTGCATTTTCTGAGTTCTGGTTCTTTGCCTAACCCCCTAAATCATTCTTTCATTACCTTGATCCCAAAAACAAAAAATCCTGTACAGGTTTCTGAGTTCAGACCCATCAGTCTATGTAATGTGCTATATAAAATATTCTCAAAAGTATTAGCAAATAGATTGAAAAGAGTGCTACCTCATATCATTTCCGAACACCAAAGTGCTTTCATTAAGGGTCGCTTGATCACAGATAATATCGTAGTTGCCTATGAGACCTTGCATTATATGAAGAATCATAATTCAGGGAGCTTCGGCTTTATGGCGCTCAAGTTAGATATGAGCAAAGCCTATGATAGGGTTGAATGGTCCTTCTTGGAAAGTACTATGTTGCAGATGGGTTTTGATGAGTGGTGGGTGGCCCTTGTTCTGGAATGTATCACTACGGTGACATACTCCATCTTGATCAACGGTGAACCCATGGGGAACATTAAACCGAGTAGGGGTATTCGCCAAGGTGACCCACTTTCACCTTATCTCTTTTTGGTGTGCTCCGAGGGGCTTAATAGAATGATTCAAAAAGCAGCATGCAATGGTGATATCAAAGGTGTATCAATTTGTCGTAATGGTCCAAAGCTGACTCACTTGTTGTTTGCCGATGATAGCCTTTTGTTCTATAGGGCTACAATCCAAGAATGTCGAAAGGTGATGAAGATTCTTGCTGCATATGAAAAGGTTTTGGGGCAAAGATTGAATGGAGACAAGATGACCCTTTTTCTTTAGCAAATCCACGCCTTTAGAGCAAAAAACCTAGATTATGGAAGAACTCGGGGTTTCGGAGGTGAAACAATATAAGGAGTATTTGGGTTTACCAGCCATGGTGGGAAGAAATAAAAAAGCTAGCTTTGGGAAAATAAAACAAAGGGTTTGGAAGAGATTGCAGGGTTGGGAAGGGAAGCTTTTGTCACAAGCGGGTTGTGAAGTTCTAATTAAATCGGTGATTCAATCTATTCCCACGTACACGACGAGCTGCTTCAAACTCTCGATCACTTTGCGCCATGAGATCGAGGTAATGTTAGAAAGTTTTGGTGGGGTCAAAGAGGAGAGAGGCGAAAATCCATTGGGTGAGATGGGATGATTTATGTCGACATAAAAATAAAGGGGGAATGGGGTTTAAGGACCTCACTTTGTTCAATGAGGTTATGCTTGCCAAGTTAGCTTGGAGACTTCTACACGATGATAACTCCCTCTTTTTTAGGGTCTTTAAGGCCTATTTCTTTCCCACTGGAACCATCCTTGAAGCTAAGGATTCAGTCTTGGCATCATATGCATGGAGGAGTATCCTTAAGGGGTGTGATGTCTTAAAAAAGGGGGCACTATAAAGAGTGGGAGATGGTCAGAAAATAAGGATTTGGGGAGATAATTGGCTCCCCTTAAAAGGGAGGGCCAAAGTTACTTCTCCTCAGATTTAGGGGCAGATGAATTCATTAGTGGCAGCTTTGATTAATAAGTCTACTAGAACTTGGCGTAATGAAGTCATCGAGCATGTTTTCAAACCAGCAGATGCAGCTTTCATCAAGGGCATCCCATTGAGTTCTTTCAGCCAATGAGATAAGCTTATTTAGCCATTCACACCATCGGGCCAATACACTGTGAAGTCAAGGTATCGTTTCTTGTATGAAGACAATGCACTAGCCCAAGCAGCAGTTGATGACTCATCGTTTTGGAAGAAGATATGGGGGTTAGAAGTTCCAAACAAAGTGAAAAATTTTGTATGGCGAGCGTGCAAGGAAGCTCTCCCAACTAAAGAAAATGTGTTTCACAGGAAAATTGCCCAAGATTCCCTTTGTGAGAACTGTAAGGAGCGGATTGAGGATGGCTCACACTCTATTTTTTTTTTGTTCAAATGTGCAGGTAGTGTGGCGGTCTGACTTGCAGTGGAGTTGGCTCTTGGCTTTGGAAGGTCAATCTATGAAGGATATCTTCAGCTTTGCCCTGTCAAAAAATAAAGATACTGAGCTGCTGGCTTTTACTAGATGGGCAATTTGGAATCGTTGAAACCAAGTTCGCCTCAAGGTAGCGACTTGTCCACTGGATCAAATCCTCAATCTGTCAAAGGAGAGGAGAGCTGAATTTCAAGGTACCAGGTCTCCCTCCCAGAAGCTGGTACACCGAAATCATGTCCGTTGGAGACCACCAAATGCTGACTTGGTAAAGATAAACTACGATGGTGCAATTTTCTCTGAAGAGGGCTGAGTCGGTCTGGGAGTAGTTTGCCGTAGCTCGGATGTTGAAGTCATCACCTCACTGTCAGAGCAAATACCTTTGCCAGCAACTATTTCTCAAGTCGAGGCTCTGGCAGCGAGGCGAGCTGCTGTTTTCGCAGTGGAACGTGGTTTCACTTCTGTGATTTTGGAGGGTGATTCAGAAGTCGTGTTTAAGGACTTGTCTAGCACAGATCCATCCTTAGTGCTACATAGTCACATTATACATGATGTTAAACAGTTGGCTTCTCTTTTTACCTGTATTCGTTTTTCTCATACTCGTAGACATGGAAATAGTGTTGCCCATACTTTGGCTAGAAGGGCTGTTAGCTCGCCCGTTTAAAATATCTGAATGGATTATGTACCACCAGACATCCTTCATGTTTTTCAGGCTGATTTAGCCTCTTGGTTTAATTTTAAGGAAGTATTTCATTCTCAAAAAAAACAAAAAAAAAAACAAAAAAAAAAAAAATCATATTGTACAGAGAACAAACAAGTTCTCCCCAAGCCACATGTCCATTCGGATGGGTAAAAAGTGAACAAAAGGACTAGTCTTTTTCACTTCCCATCAGACCACAAGGTTCAAAATGTGCATAAATATTCACGAAGGAAAAAACAAGGAAAAGAGGGGGAAGAGCAAAAAGTGAAAAAGAAAAACATAATAAGAAAGAAGTAAAAGAAGGAGAAGCAAGTGATAAGGCGACAAACTTGAAACAGAGAATTGAGAAACAACAACAACTTGGTAGATCTGCAATGACTAGTGAGCAAATTTTTCAAAGATTTTGAAATTTATGATATAGACGTATAGTATAGGTGAAGTATATTAGATTTTTTAATTAAATACACTTTATTACATTGATCAATAAGGTAAATATAGTGTGCGTGAAAACTGAAAAAAATATATATATATTTAAAAATATATTTTAGTTACTGTTTATTAATAAATTTATTGTTTATTTGCCTGATTGTACTGTTCATGTCCCATGAATAGTGTAACAAGCGTTGGACTTAAAAAAAAAAAAAAAAAAAAAAAAGCCAAAAAACGCAACTACTCTAAATGTAGACGCAAACACTCACTACCCAAACGGAGCTTATAATGTTATCTTTTTTTTTTTTTTTTTAATTGAATATTTGAATTTAATTGAAAAACTTAATGTATTGTATCTTTTATTTTAGAGAATCTTAACTTATAATGTTCATTTTTAATAATAGATATTTATTATCAGATTAAGACACTAGTCAATTTTTAGTTTAAGCGGAGATTGTACTTTAGGTCTGTTATTCAACCATCAGAGATTTTACAAATTGAATTAATTGGATATATGGTTGTCAAAATCTCAATTTAGATCCTACAATCTTACGATTTTACGATCTCACATGCCCAAAACGATCTCTATCTTTCAAGAATTTTTGCGATCGTTCAAGATCGGTAGGATAGTTTGATTCTGATGATCCCAAACGACCTTAGTTTTTGTAATTTTCTTTAACTTGATAGAAGGCTCAATTGGACTCAAATGAAAAATAAAATCTTAATATACCAAGTTTTTCCGCTCTAATGTAGAGAAAGTGTCAGTTGGACCCAAAATAAAATATACTAATAGAGTGTCACATTTTGAGGTTTTGGCATCTTTAAATGATACTTACAAATAGATGTAGTGATGTATGGTAATTATATTAATAAATGTATAATTTATGTGATTATTTAACTTATCAAAGTGTATTTTTTTTCTCAGATAATGTAGGATCTTACGATCCACAATATGATTCTACGATTCATAATCTCACTTACCTCCTACGATCATACGTAAGATTCCGATTTTGACAACTTGATTGGATATAACTACCTAGTGAATTGAATCTAAAGATTATAATAAATGTATATAAGTTTTACACTTACCAAATTAAAAATAATAATAATAATAGTGGTAGATAATTATACTTAGGTTAATAAGTTATTTTAAGAAACTATTTATGTAAAAATGAAAAAAAAAAAAAAAAAAAAAAACTTCTTTAACAACTTTTTGAATTTTTTATAAAAATATTACTTAAAATAGAATGTCCTAGAATCATGCTGTTTAGATTGTAACGTAAACAATATTATTTAAGAGTTCGGTTTAACAATCTATTTTAGTTGTCAAAATAATTAATTACTTTTTTATCTTTTTATTAAAATTTTTTAAAATAATTTATTAATGAAAACTCTAAAAACAGTAAATCTCTATTATAAATACGTTAGCTGGGCTTTCGAAAAAGATTCATTATTATTCAGGAAAAAAAGAAGATTCATTGTATTCCTCTAATATCTCCCTCTCTCTCTATCTATTCTAAATTCTTGGGAAGCAAACAGAGACAGAGACAGAGACAGTAGACGTGAGTTAACTCAGATGGGAGACTACGGAGGAGACGAAGGTGTTCGGAGAAGAGGGTGCTCCTGCACAAAAGAAGATTTTCTCCCCGAGGAATCGTTTCGGAGCTGGGGAAACTATGCGAGGGCGTTGAAGGACACACCGCGTAGGCTGAAAGACCGAGTTCTGACTCGGTCGTTGGACCAGACGGAGCTAGTGGATGTGAAGGCACAGAGCCAGCACGAGATGAAGAAGACGCTGAATTGGTGGGATCTCATGTGGTTCGGCATAGGAGCTGTGATTGGAGCTGGGATCTTCGTCCTCACTGGGCTTGAGGCTCGAGAACATGCGGGACCTGCTGTTGTGTTGTCCTACGTCGTTTCGGGTATCTCTGCTTTGCTCTCTGTCTTTTGCTACACCGAGTTCGCCGTTGAGATTCCAGTCGCAGGTACCTATACCATCCTTATAATCTTGCTTCTTTTTCTTATTTTTTTTGTTAATTTTTTTAATAAAATTATTGTAGTCATATGTTTATTTATGAAATATAATATTATCCATAATATTTTCACAATAAATTAAAGTTAAAAGATTATAACCTGTTTTTATTTGAATTTATAACTTAAATTATTTTTTTCTTATCAATAATCGCTAATAACAATTTTACCGTTTAAGATTTGTTATAAAAATATTATAAATATAATATTTCGCTTTATTTATATATTTATTTCTCTTTATTTGTATGGCTGGTATAATGATTATCTTTCAAGTTTTAATGGTCATTTGATTAGGCAGTTAACACGGGTGATTGCCTTTTAAATATATATATATATATATATATAAAAAAGTGACTAATACGTAGGAAATTGAAGATTTGATCATAGGATTAGGATTTCGATTTTAAATTGTTTTTTAAGTCAAGGAGGGAGTATAAAGTATTTATTCTGACACGTTTAGGCTTTAGCTGTGTCTATTGAGGTAGTTCAATGCTCCTTGGAAAGAGCTTTATTTATTTATTTTAATATTTGGAAATGCGTTGTTTGTTGATTTTTTTTTTTTTTTTTTATAAAATATCATTTTCGGCTTTAAATTATTATAAAAGTTTGTTTTTCGTCCCTAAACTTTCAAAAGTTTGTTTTTCGTCCCTGAACTATCACAAAAGTTCATTTTTTGTCCTTAAACTTTCAAAAGTTCTATTTTCGTCCCTGAACTTTTCCAAACGTATTGATTTTCATCTCTCCGTCTGACGGAGTGCTGACGTGGCTTTGACAATGTGCTGATGTGAGAGGGACGAAAATCAATACATTTGAAAAAGTTTAAGGACGAAAAACGAACTTTTGAAAGTTTAGGGACGAAAAACGAACTTTTGTGATAGTTTAGGGACGAAAATGATATTTTACCTTTTTTTTTTTTAACTTAATTAGATTTGGAGGCAATTTTTTTTCAACCCATTACATAATAATTAATAAAATTATTTAGATGTACTTTAAGTTATATAAACTATTTAATAACTTGTGTGACTTGTTTAAACTTTAAAATAAAATACTATTTAGAATAGAGTCAAACGGCAAAATTACCTCCACGCTTTTTCACTCATTAGATTTAAAGTTTTAGGGGTAGATGTATAAATCCATTTGCATACAACGAACAAACTCAAAATGAAGCACCCACTCAAGATATTTTAATGTTATAAACATTGATTTTTTTTAAAAAAAAATGTTATTAACATTGTTTTGTAAAAAAAAGAAAACTTTAATTCTCCTTTTATATATATATATATATATAGAGAGAGAGAGAGAGAGAGAGAGAGAGAGAGATAAATAGAGATAATGATTTTATAAATTAGTATTATTATTGAAAGAGAATCAATTGGAAAATATTGAAAAGTACTGTTATAATAATTGAGTTTGAGTGTTGAAAGTTCAAACCAACTTTTTAGACCGAATTTTGGATATGATTGTTTTTCAGTTATTCTGCCCGATGAGTTTTTACAGCTTTTGTTTTCCTTTTGATTTTGTCCTAATGGTTATTAAATTCAAGAGTGTCTTTTTTGTGATTGATTAGTTAGAATTTTCTGTTGTCTTTTTAGTTAGGTTGATGTAATTTGTGTAATTTATGAAATATTAGTTTTAATATTGACTTTTTTTTTTTTATCAGTAATATTGACTTTTAAGTGAGAGCTAGCTCTAGAATCTGGTGGCTGTTTTTTATAATATAATATGGAGTTATGGGCCAAATATTTTTGAATTTGGTCACCACTCAATATATTATATTTAATATGCTTTGGACAAATGGTCCAAGAGCTGATTTTGAAATCCCAGTTTGTCTTTATGAAAATGACGTAATTTGTAAAGAAAAGTCCACACACAATTGGTCTTTTCACCAGAACCGGAAGAAATATCCATGCACATGCTCTTTGCAACGGTGCCTTACAATTATTATTTTTTAATCCTGCTAGATTTTTATTTCGCCTCATGTGAATAAGATCATTTTCTTAAGAGCGTTAGTTTTTTTTTTTTCAAAATACTTTTTTGTAAAATAATTTTATGAGAAAAGAAAAAAATAATTAATTTTTGACCATTTTTTATATTTTTCATAAAATTTGTGTTAAAACTTTCCTAACATGATTTATTATTTGCTTTAAAGATACCCGTTGACGTAACCCTTTTATTAGATTTGGAGAAAAATCTGACAGTATGTTTGTTGATACATTTTGATATTGGTGAGTTTCAGCTAACTCAACTGGTAAATTCTCTTATGGTTGAATAAAAAATTTGGGTTCAATCTTCTTTTACATCAAAAACCGATTGGTGTTTTGACCTGATAATAAAAAGCTATTATTAGGAGCAGAAGTTATAGATTGAAGCTCTATAATTCACATGAAATGAAGTACGTGTCTTGAAGATAAAACCGGCCTTTTAGGTAAACAATTAATGTAAATTGTAAAGAGGGTTGTTGCGATGAATTTAGGTTTATTTAATAGCCAAGTGGTGAAATGCTTGTGACGGCAATTAGCCATGTACAACCAAAACAAAAGAAGTAAAGAAAGAAAAAGCTTTCTGCCTTTTGATTGACGAAATCTGATAATTTAGTTGGTAATTAGAACAAGAAAGTTTAAAGATACAACTTTTGTGTTACGCAAATTTTGATCAATTTTGTTTTTATTCACCACTTTGGCAAATTGGGTAAAAAATTATGACAATGCGTGTCATACTCTCATCCTGAGTAAAAAGTAAATTTTGGAAATGCAAATAATATCTGCATTTCATAAAATTTGCAGAGCATAAGGTTCAACAATGGCAAGCTGGGTCATAGTAATTCCAGACTCAATTAGAGTCCAAAATTCCAGGCTGACCCATCTAATACGCTCAGGACAAGGTGATTTTTTTGGTTTTATTTGGTTGCATCTCCAATTAAGCCTTGATGAGAGGCTCTCCACTTTTTTCTTGGCCCATTAGAATTGATACCTAGGTCTTTTTCGGCTGCCTCTTCCAGTCCTAGCTAGCGTGTGTGATTGTCATTATTCGTTAACTACACGGCAATCTCCATTGCGTTGAATTGGTTGTAACTTGTAAATAAGTTGTAACTTGTAAAACAATCTTACCCATTGGCTCAGAACCATTACTAGGATACGGCTCGTGTCATGTGCTTTTGTGGCATATTACATGTTGTGATAGTGATACTAATGCATGTTCCAATTAAGTTGTACACATTCGCGTATTGCGTTTAGTTGAGCTTAACATGTCTTGTGTTACTTGAATGTGAAAATAAAAAATACAAATAATTTTGATTTATTACTTTCATGATTCTGGAGATATTTGTCTTTTTTGGTTAATTGTTAGTTAATGGGAATTCATGACAGCTTCCTTTACTTTGACATGCACAGTTGAATAAAATTTATGTTACTTTAAACACTACAGCTAATTAAGCTAATAAGATGTTTTCCTCTAGGTGGATCATTTGCCTATTTGAGGGTAGAGCTGGGTGATTTCATGGCCTTCATTGCTGCCGGAAACATCCTACTCGAGTACGTGATTGGTGGAGCAGCCGTTGCCCGTTCTTGGACATCCTACTTTGCCACACTCTTGAACCACCAGCCAAATGATTTCCGCATTGTAGCCCATAGTTTATCATCAGACTACAGATACCTTGACCCCATTGCCGTTGTTGTCTTGGCTATCATTTGCGTTATGGCTGTTATGAGCACAAAGGGCTCCTCGCGATTCAATTACATTGCCTCCATCTTCCATGTTGCTGTCATTATCTTCATCATCATTGCAGGCCTTATAAAAGCAGACACCAAAAATTACAGCGATTTTGCACCGTTTGGTGTCCGTGGCATCTTTCAAGCATCAGCAGTGCTTTTCTTTGCCTATGTTGGATTTGATGCTGTCTCAACCATGGCTGAGGAAACAAAGAATCCCGGTCGGGACATTCCTATTGGTCTTGTTGGCTCAATGGTGATTACTACATTGGCATATTGTTTACTAGCCGTGACACTATGCCTAATGCAACCATACACAGAAATTGATAAAGATGCACCATTTTCTGTTGCATTTGAAGCCGTAGGTTGGGGATGGGCTAAGTACATAGTTGCTGCTGGTGCATTGAAGGGCATGACAACAGTTTTGCTTGTATCAGCAGTGGGTCAAGCTCGATATCTCACACATATTGCACGTACACACATGATGCCCCCGTGGCTCGCCATTGTGAATGAGAAAACTGGGACTCCTGTCAATGCCACAGTGGTCATGCTTGCAGCTACTGCAGTGATTGCCTTCTTCACATCGCTTGAGATTCTCTCAAACTTGCTCTCAATCTCCACACTGTTTATCTTTATGCTTGTGGCTATTGGCCTTCTTGTGCGTCGATACTATGTTAGTGGGGAGACAACAACAGCAAACCGTATCAAATTCATTGTGTTTCTTGCCCTTATTCTTGGATCTTCAATTGCCACTGCTCTTTATTGGGCCATATCTACTGATGGTTGGATTGCGTACGCAATAACTGGACCAATTTGGCTCTTGTCAACTATTGGGCTTTGGCTTTTTGTTCCACAGGCTAGGGAACCAAAACTTTGGGGTGTACCATTGGTACCATGGCTGCCATCACTATCAATTGCCATCAACATTTTCCTTCTTGGGTCTATTGATAGAGCATCGTTTGAAAGGTTCGGGTTATGGACTCTAATAATCTTGGTTTACTATTTCCTTTTTGGATTGCATGCGTCCTATGACACAGCCAAGGAAGCTAGCAGTGCCAAACAGATGAAAAATGTTGAAGAGGGGGCCGTGAATTAGAGAAGTTAATAAGAAATGTGTGATGCATATGTTTATGTAGTTTCTGTCCATATTATATAAGAGATGATGTATGTGTTCATGAAAGAAAACTGAAATTCTCTTTCCAGGCTTTCGTTACATTTTTTATTTTCTTCGGGTTTCGTTGCAATGTAATTCTTTTACAAGTAAAAAATTTCGTACTTTTTTTGTAGATTACATTCACACATGAAAGTTTCAGGAACAAATTTAATTTGTCCTTTGTATGGAAAAAAGCATTTTATATTAAAACTTATTTGGAATGTAGGACATCTTCTAGCTAATCAAAAGCCAGATTAGTACTTAGTATATCTTGCTGATTAATTGCCCCATAATTCTATACAATGGTTGCCTTCCATCTCCCTCTCATCAAAATCCCCATCAAAGATCACTCGAAATCCACTCCGAATCACCAATCTCCACCGTTCAATTCCTTGTTTCAGTTTCACTTGGGCGTGTCTTTCTTAGGTAACTGCAATGTCTATAAGAATAAATCGAAGCCAATAACAAGAACTATGAGGCCTGGGTTTTCGTTTTGAAGCTTTAGTTTGGTCATTTACGTACTAAAGGAGTTAATTTCGTACCGTACCCGGCCAGTATGGCCGGAATATTTCGCACCGAAATGGTACAAAATATGTTTGTTTTGTACCGGTTTAAATATCGACTATACCGGGTCGTTCTGGTCATACCGGTAAACAAATCAGATTTCGGCCGAAAACTTCATACCGGACCGAAATAACAAACAAAAAAAATTTAGATCTAATAATCTCTCTCCTTTCTCAATAACTTACAAACTTGCTCTTGCTTTTGGGTCATTGCCGTCGTTAACACGGTGCCGTTGTCGCCATTTGGTGATATTCTCTTCAGCTTCTGCTGCTGCTGCTTCTTCTTCTTTGTCTGCTCAGAGGCTTATACATATGTTTCTTCTTCTTATTCTGCCTTTTATGTTTCTTTTTATTTTAATCGTTAACTTTTTGTTGTTTTGTGTGCT
This sequence comes from Quercus suber, assembly GCF_002906115.3. Classification (NCBI taxonomy): domain Eukaryota; kingdom Viridiplantae; phylum Streptophyta; class Magnoliopsida; order Fagales; family Fagaceae; genus Quercus; species Quercus suber. Next base: position 44,251 of record NW_027070532.1, on the reverse strand, counting down.
TGACAAGTGACAAGTCACTGATAACCCACACGAAAATCATTCAAAAATTCAAACTCTACCTCTTTTTTTTTTAATATAACATTATAACTATTTATGTGTGCTCTGCCTACACATCAGAACACTACAAGTACAATGACTAAGACTACGAGGCCTATTTTAGTATTTTAATACATCAATATTAATTTTTTTTATATATTTTTTTTATAAGTATCAATATCAATTCTATTATAAATATTATATATATATATATATATATATATATTTTTTTTTGGTTGAGAATACTACATATTATATATATACATATTAAATATATAAAATAGTGGTATGATACACCCATCAAGAGGATTACGACAAGGTGACCCATTATCACCATACTTGTTCCTTTTATGCACAGAAGGCTTTACAGCTCTGTTGGCAAAAGCAGAAATTGAAGGGNTGTATGGCTTTTTTGGTTTTGGGATGGGTTTTGAGAGTTGTGAATGTGGTGGGTTGTGGGGGTAGTATGTGAATTGGTGGATTCCAATGTGAATGTGGTGGGTTGTTGGTTGTTTGTGGTGGTTTGGATTAGCATTTTGAGTGGTGGTTTGTGTTGTGGTTGTGTGGGCGGTTTTGGGTTGTGGTGATGATGGTTTTTGGTTGTGGTTAATGCAAACTTTATTTATATTATTTTAAGAACAAAGTTTGGCTATAAACTTTTTTTTAAAGAATGAAGTTTGGCTATAAACTTAGTTATAGCCAATTGTTACAACTCCACTTAATATTTTTTCATTAGATGTGAATTTTGACAAATCCACCATTAGATTACATTTCTTTCTTATATCATGCTTGCAAAATTTCTAAAAGATTAAATATCAATAGCTTTATTATTAATCAACTGTTTAAATTTTTAGTTTTTGTAGTATAAAATTATGCATAAAAAATAAGTTCTTGAATCGAATAGTAACTAACATTCAATTGACACGAAATTTGACATGCATGTTTAAAGATAATGCAATTTAACGGCTAGATTTTCAAAATATGTAGTTATGTTAATCTTTTTAGAAGAAGTTTGTAGCCAACAACTACAATCAAGTTCGTAGCCAAACTTTGTCTTTATTTTAACGTATTCTAATTTTAAAATAGAAGATGTAATGTAAGGTGTATTGTTAAATGTTATGCTAAAATGGATAAAATAACTTTTTGATATTATGAATAGGATATTTTTAGGAGATCCAATTGTCAATCATATGGACAGCCTATCCTTTGAACTTCCATTTACAATTTCACTCAAATTTGCATTAACATCAAATTCATGATATACATAATTATAATATATGCTATTATTACTAAATTCAAAATATTATTAATAAAAGAAGCGTATAAACTATCAAGTTGCAAAGTTGCAAATGGTGTAACATAAATTGTAATATAATATTTAGTACAAAGTTTAGCCACAAAACTCCCACTAAAAAAATTAGGATGACTACATATTTTGAAATTCAATCATTGGGTTTTATTTTCTTTATGTTCTTAACACTCATTTCAAATTTTATAAATCAAAACTTATTTACCATTCAAGCTATAAAATTATTTTTTATACATAATTTAAGACTACAAAAACTTAAAATTTAAACATTTAATTAATGACATAGCTATTGATCTTTGATATTGTAAAAATTTTGCAAATATGAAAGATATAAAAAAGAAAATTTAATTCAATAATAAATTTTTCAAAATTCACATCTAAGAAAAGATATTGAACAGATGCAGAAAACAGTGAAGAAGCTGAGTTGATGGCCTGCAGAAAATCCTTGGAGTTTGCCGTTGATACTGGGTTTTCAAGATTGATTATTGAGGGTGATAATGCTAATGTTATTCAAGCTATTTCTTCATCTCTGCCTAACAATTCCTTTCTTGGCTGCGTGGTGGATGACATTCGCCACTTGATACATGGGTTAAATTGGGCTAGGACTAATCAAACTAGGAGGGGAGGGAATACAGTGGCACATGTTCTTGCCCAATTTGCTAGAAATTTAGAGGAGGATTTAGTTTGGATTGAGGATTCTCCTCCACCCGCTGTGGCGGCCTTGTCTCATGATGCTTCATTTTTATAATTGAATGAAAGTTGCCTATTCAAAAAAAGAAAAAAAGAAAAGAAAAGAAAAGAAAAGATATTGAACAGAGTTGTAATTTTAGAATACATCCAAGTTCAAATTTGTTCTCAACTTCGTCCTAATATTACCAAATTAGGAATTTCTTAATCTATGATTTATACTTTTATCAGTTAATAACTTTGCAAAAGCATAAGAGAAACAGGCCATATATCTCAACTACAGGACCCAATTAAGCCTGATCATATCAATATGATCTCAAATTGTTATAAACCACAGATCTGACAATTAATAAATAAAATCTCCAACAAATTAATGTTTTCAATCACAACGCATAGTAAGAGCTCCTATGGAGCTTCGAAAACACCTAAAGCAATCTGCTAATCACACACTGCCAAGACTTAACCTAACTCCCAAATTATTAATCTCCTATATTTCTCTGCCCCTGATTCAAAAATCCTAATTTGAAACTTAAAAACCAACATACATACCAATCTGCTCGTTTGATTGGAATTGATGAGCCAGATTCACAGTTGTAAATTACGGGGAGGAAACGCGGATGCAGTGATGAGCGAGACAGTGCTGAAGTTGCCATCTCTACCGAGTGGGAGACGATGGGTTCGGCTTTGGGGAATACACCCATTCAAATCTATGTTATTCCCCTAAGAGCATCCACAGTAGTGAAGCTAAAAATTTAGCTATTTAGTTCCACAAAAAGTTACTTTATCTATTTTTCCTATACACATGCTACAGCAGTGAATCTATTTTAGCTTTCAACATAATAAAATAATATAAACATTACAATAAAATAATATATCCCACTACCAAAAAAACATCCATACCAACTACAACCACCTCTACCATTAGCCACACCCACAACCACCACCACCACCACCACCAGTCAACAACAACAACACATAATAAAATAATATAAACATTACAATAAAATAATATATCTCACTACCAAAAAAAACATCCATACCAACTACAACCACCTCTACCATTAGCCACAACAACAACAACAATCGAAATCTCCAATCTTTTTCCTCAACCCAGACCAAACAAAATCACCAATCACAAACAAAATAAAAAATCACCAATCACAAAGCTGGGCTTCGGTGAGGAGGACAGAGTCAGCGTGGGTCTGATTGACGAAAGAGAAGTGGGTCTAAGGCAAATGGGTCTAATCGATGGAAAACCAAAGCAATGGGTTGAGGAAGGCAGCAATGGCTTTGACGATGAAACCCAGAGCTTGGATCGATGATGAAACCCACGAAATCCAAAGAAACCAAAGCTTGTCGGCGTTGGGTGAGCGTTGAGATGGAGGATTGGGTGAAGGCGTGGATCGGCGGCTTGGGGCTTGGGTCAACTTATGTCGGTGACGTTGAGGCCAGCGGAGGTGTGGGTTGGAGAAGTTGAGACGGAGAGGTGAGAGTGACTAAGAGAGAGAAGGGCATGATGTGAGGTGAGAGAGGCATGGTGGGAAGACTTTTATTATTTTAATTAGGCCAAGAGTAAAATATTAATTTTTTTTGTTTAGACAGTGCACATCTATCTATAGATGTGCACTGTAGTAATGGAGCTAAAAAAAATAAGTTTAGCTCCACTGTTGGAGCATGTTTTTAGGTGTTTGAGGAGCCAAAAATACCAATATGGCTTTTTAGCACCACTACTGTGAATGCTCTAAAAATATTCGAAAACAATTTATTGGATAGGCTAAAGGAAAAAACTCTTTTGAAAATCAACGTTCACCGCATAGTGCATTATTGTACCAAAACATGCGCTGGGAAAGGCCCACCATTTTGCTGTTGTCCTTTTGTTCTCGTGAATGGCTCATTAAATGACGTGTCTACTTCACAAAAATTTTCACAACTTCTGACCACTATTGATTCACCGCATGTCAAAATTGTAGAAAAGTGCGGCTTCTATCCAGTGTCTTGTGATAATGGACCTGTTGCGATCATGACACGTGTTCAAAAATGGGCACATGTCATATCGTAGCGAGTCCAATGCACTGGAGGCATTGGATAGAAGCTGCGTTTAGGTGGGCTCATTCCCGCGTGTCTCTTTTACCCATTTCTAATATATGGTTTGTGCAACCCAAATTCTAACCCCGTCCAAAAACTCTTAAGAGCTGTTTGGTAGGGTATTTTGAACAACAGTTTTCAGTATTTAAATAACATTACACATATTTTTACACACTTTTTCACCCATACGTATTTCTAAAAAATACAAACAACGTTACTAAAATAACATTACCAAACAGCCCCTTTTGGCAAACAAAATCCTCATAACTTATAGGATTTTATTGATCTAAACCGGTACAACATTAGCTTGATGGATTGAGAAAGAAATGTGCCCACTTAACATTAACCATCAAAACTATTAGAGCAAAAAATTAACAGAAATGCTTCTTTGAAACACTCTTAATGGCATGAAAGCATCAAATCTACTCTTAGACAAATATAGATTGTAAACTATATATCAATTGACAGAAAATTAGCTAGAATCCACAGAAGAATCTGTTAAATTCTCTACAAGATCACTAGCATATATTTGACATAATATAATGAGAAGACAAGCATGGGCATTCCTGATGGTGAATATAAAAGTCCATGAGAACAAAAAGGAGGAAGCCACAGACATGGTGAGTAAAAACGAAATGGTGTGTATTTTATGGGTAAGAAACGATCATAATGTACTGGATTTTAATGGGTAATCCTACCTTGGCAAGTTAGGACCTTTCCGCTGTGAGAACTAAAATTTTAAGCCCTGCACACTAAAGGCTGTCTAATCAAACAAACACACAGTGATAAAATCCATGCTATTAATAAATACATACTCACTAAAATAATGACTATGCTAGCCCAACATGAAAAATGTCAACAATATATAACATAACACTCCACAATCAAACTTCCCAAATAGGCCTAAAGTTTTAACAAACATGCAAAATGATCCGATTTTTATTATTTTTATTTTTTATTATTTTTTTATTATCATTAGTCAATCAAACATTTACCATACCATTATGATATGCAGAAAAAATCACCTTTCTCCCTACGTTTTTTCTTCTTCGTCTCTCTTTAAGGAGCGATCTGAGTCTGCAAAGTAGCGGCACCGATATACCCCACCTGTTGTTGCTGCTGCATTAAACTCATAAGTCAGACATATTCTCCTAATCACTAATAATAAGAATCAAGCAAATATATTCTTATATATTCGTTATTTCAAAAAAAAAAAAAATAAATATATTCTTTATAGGAAATGCTAACAAATGTTCTTAGGGTATTGATAAATAATCTATTTAAAAAAAAAATTATGAGAAAAAAAAAATTAATGTTTTCACAGCGTTTTTAGTTTTTCATATGAGTAATGTCAAAACATTTCTAAAATAAATTGTTAACTAATTCCTTAAGAGCACTTATTTATTACCTGACAACCAAATGGGCTCTTATCAAACAGCAGTTGGGCTAACGTGCAACCAAAACGCCTTTCCCCATGATCATTAAATCCTCGAATGCACGAGTCAATCAGACATGCGTAGATACCTGGGAAGCTTTCGGTTATCTTGGGTTCAAGTTCACAGTGGAACGGTAGTTGATCCGGTCGAATATTTTGTATTATTGGAGTCAACTGCACCAAAAAAAACATCGATAATATTTTAACATTTGCAGAGTTTGAGAGAGATTATGGTAAACAATTTTACCCCATCTTTTGGGAGGCTAATTCCCATTCTCCACCCATAATAACCAACATATTTTTTAAATCTAAATCATACCATAATAATTAACATTTTAAAATAAATAAATAAATAACATTGAAGATCATGCATACCTTAAGCTCTAGCTGTAAATTTGCTTGTTGACCACAGTGACGCATTCTTTGTTGCACCTTTTTGTTTTTGATTTGATTCTCCCCGTTCTCCTTTCCAATCTGTTGTTTGCGTTCTATAATCCTCCTGTTTTTCGTCTCAGTACCACCTGTATAGTGCTCGTGACAGTTCCGGAGAAAAATCGGTAGACTGTTTGAATTATCGTCATACACGGCAATCTTATTATCTTTGTATAAATATACACCACCAAGCATTGATTCGTCATTTTCTTTTGCAAGTGATGACCACCAACAATGATAGCCATACTTGGGATCGTGAAGCCCAAAAAATTGTGTAAAGTACAGTACGTCTCGTTTTCGAAGATCAGCCAATACATGGACCAACTTGTATTTATCGCCATCATTGTAGAACACAGGGTGATAATATTGAAACATGTAGTAAGGTTCCAACCCATCCGAGTGAAGAAATAATTCCGAAAAACAAAGCTTGAAATACGTAGATAAGTGCGATTCATAATCTTCTCCTAAGAATTTTCTCACAACCTTTGCAACAAGCCACCGGAAGTGAATGATATCTACTTTTCTCCCTTCTAAATCTTTTTTCTTTTTTTTTGACCTCCCATCTAAATAATCGTTATAACTGGTGTTGGCGGGTGTATAGGGGTGGGTAATGCGAAGGTAATTATGAATCCTCATTCGACCAATGACATCACCGGAAAATAAATTACTCTTATGATATGAGTACAGAATGTCCGCAATACCCATAAATATTGTTCGAAAAAATGGCCCAAAGTGGAGTACTTTATTCGTATTATCGAATTCCCAAGTAACTTCGGCAGGCGTAATTTGCTCCAAGAAATCTAAGAATCTCTGATAGATAAATAAGAACGAAAAATAAAATAATTAAATGAATAAAAATAAAAACTTATAAAAACAAAACAATTAAAAAAAAAAAGTAAATGTAAAATTACCCATCCTTCATCTGTCTTAGATGAATTGCGTGGAGGCAACTCGTATTCTAAAAATATGGCAGGGATCTCTTCCTTGAAATCGTTTAGCTCCGCAAGAGTGTTAGGAAAGACAGGCAGTTTGTAGAAGGGACAAAATGGCAATCCTGTTATAACCAAAAAAAAAAAAACTATAATAGCATATATAATAAGCATATTTTGCTACTCATATAATTCAAAAGCTAAGAAAATTTAATTATTAGAACTTAATTAGAGAAATATATGTACGTACCAGGATCATAACCAGCTTGATTAATTTCGAGGAAATCAAGCTGCTCTTCTTCAGTTTGGTGGGATGATGAAAAGCCCGAAAATTCAATTTCTGGTCTCGTTGCATACATGCCACTCTCTACCATTTTGGTTAGTAGTGTTGTCAAATGCAAAAGCCGACCCTAATGATGAACGAACAAGGTCAGCCAAGCTAAGGTAGAAAACAACATATATAAGAAGGATAGCTTGAGAACTGCCCAAAAAATTCAAGAAATTCAAAATTCCATTCTTTTAAAATACACATTGAACAATATAACCTACCGACTATTTCTTTTAAATAAAAATTCAAACCAATCCAACTTGTCTAGCAATCTAATAATCAAACGACACTCATGGCTACCAAAAAATCGGCAAACAACAAAAATTAAATCTAAGTATGATTGATCCTACAATAACGCAAACACATAAGAAAGCGAGTGAGCGACGACAAAAATTAAATAAAAGACCCACTTGTAAAAAAATACACAAGAATTCAGGTAGCTTTAAAAGACTTTCCCAAAGCTTCTTAAACTTTCAACTAACTAAATGGATCACACTAGAATTCAGACAGCTCCATACCAATAATATTCTATTACAGTGATCATTCAATATAAAACTTTCACAACAAATGCACCATGCTTTAACAAAGTTATAGACTTTCCAATAATAAGAAACCTCCTTCACCACAATGTTGAACAAAAAATATGAAACAAAGGGCTTTTTTTTTTATCTTTTTGCCAGAGAGCGATATATAGATAAAATATAGTGTCAGAAGAAATAGAACGATGCTTTTATGAGAGACAAAGAAAGGACTATTTGTTAATAAACCATTTTCAAAATGTTTTGAAACCATTTTTATTACAAAATTCCACTAAATTTTTTTTTTTCCTTAGAAATTTTTTAAAGGTCCTCAAAATTAGGTTTTTTTTTTTAATTAAAAAAAAAAAATCTTTCTTTTTGACAGGATCTCATGCCAATTAAGATATTCCAGGTCGAACACAATATTACATAACCTAATTCAAATATTTACACCACTATATATATATAAATATATATGCGTGCCTTAAGATACATGGTTACCGCCATAAAAGAGGGGAAATTTTTTCATAAAAACATGGTAGCATATAGAACTAAAATAATAGCTCAACGCTTCTAACAGATGCAGACTTTGACCTAGTTCTAATTAAGATTGTTCTACAAAAGTTTACGAATCATAGTAAGAAAATTTCAGTGATATACCTTAGTGATTACAACTCATCATCATTTGCACTATCGTATCTTCAAAATTTTACCAAGTACGCACTTGATATGGAGCCTTGCTGCTTTGATTGAATATCTTCATATAGTAACCCAATCCGTTGATATACTCATAAATTATGGGTAGTAGTATCTGTTGATATACTCATAAAAAACCAGAGGGTTTTTTAGTTTTTGCTCAGACACAGAGAAAGAGAGAAAAAGATAGAAAGAGAGGGAGAGATAAGAAGGCATCCGTAGAGAGAATGATCTTTGCACCTATCCCACTATCTCCATTTAAAATTCAACCCACTATAGGTCTATAGTCGCAGTACAATAAAACTCCATTACAGCAAACACTGCTATAGCCTAAATACACAGAGAAAGAGAGAAAAAGAGAGAAAGAGAGATAAGAAGGAATCCGAAGCGAGAGTGAACTTTGCCATCTACCCCACTTTCTCAATTTAAAATTCAACCCACTATAGATCTATAGTCGCAGTACAATAAAACTCCATTATAGCAAATGCTGATATAGCTCAAATGGGCCTATTAGAGCATTCACAGCAGTGAATTTATAATTTTAGCTATTTAGTACCAATAAAAGTTATTTTATCTATTTTACTTATACAGATATTGCAGCAATGAATCTATTTTAACTTTCAATGCAATAAAATAATATAAACATCTTAATAAAATAATATAACTACTGCAATAAAATAATATATCCCACTACCCCAAAAACATCCACAGCACTAACCACAACCACATCTACCATCACCCACAGTCACAACCACAACCACACCCACAACCACCACCACCACCACCACCGGTCACAACCACCACTCTACTTTGGCAACCACAACACAACATAGAAAAAAAAAAAAAAAAAAAAAAAAAAAAACCCCAAAC